>NC_072776.1:482500-559765 GCF_022539595.1 Amphiprion ocellaris | reverse complement strand
CGTCGGGGAATTGAACCCCGGTCTCCCGCGTGACAGGCGGGGATACTCACCACTATACTAACGAGGAGCTGTTGGTATTTCAGTATGTCGTCCAACATGTGGGAAAACTGTCATAGGTTAGTATGTCGTCCAATATGACAAAAACGTCATAGTCAATGTTCCCTCTGATTTTTCATGAGTCTGAGCAAACACACAAACTCCCTGAGCGTCCCTTGGACCACTGTGAGCAACATCAGACGTGTGCACTGTGGTCACACCAGCATCACATCCATTCAAGTTACATGGTTCATTAAAAGAATCAAATTACAGCATTTACATTTCTGTTAAAACATTTTCTCAACAGGAGCCAGTTGAAGGCTGCAGTGATGTTAGTGACGCCACAATGTATAAGAGTGAAGTTATTGAATATTTGTCTGTCTTTACTGTTGCAGCGGTTTTGCAAATTGCAGACGGACCCTGTTCACTCCATAGACACCAATGTTATTCCTGTAGCTTGAAAGACAGCTACTTTTGATAAAACTGGGCTTGTAGCACATTGTCTGCCTTGCAACAATGGGAAAGAGGCACCGTTTATGTTTTGACAACCTATATCTAATGAGTTATTGATGCTGGAAGTCCGAATCTGTGAATATCTTTCCAACTTTACTGAACTTGGGGCCACTACCACCTAAGGAGTGATATATTTAATTTTGAAAAAAGCATTTAGCCATACTTAAAGCTTTAAGTGCTTTATTAACATGGAACTAAAAATTTTGTATTGTTTTATTATTACAGGTTCTGTCTGAAAAGAGGTGGAATCATTTTAAACAGTGAAATCAAACTAACAAAATGTAATGACCAACCAGTGAGCAATACTGGATTCTGCAAAAACATAAACAACTTTTTTTAAAATCTAAATCTTATCTTAACACAGTTAATGTATTAACTTATTTTTGTGTGTATGCATGTATTTATTGATTTATTTAGTACTGTTAACATATCAGAGTTCTGAGTGAATTTTTCTTAAGATAGGCAAAGGCCATTTATTGATTACATATAGGCTATTAAATGTTTATTAAAAACTAAAAAGCATTTAAAAAAAACAACTTAGGCATTTATTGAGTCACTAAAATACTGTAGAGTACAGACCACATCAGCATGATTATAAGCATCCTCTGGTAAATTAACAACCAGATACTGATGTCTCTCACCATATGGACTTCAGGAGATGATGAGATGATGATAAACTGTGACCTACTGGTTGGGTTCTCTCTGTTCTCGTGTTTCTTACATGTTTGTCCCCTGACAGCCGGGTCCTAATGTTTTTTGAGCAACACACCATACTATGACGTTTTTACAGTGAGGGTTCTACTATGGAACCAGTTTGACATGTTCAGGTGTTCTTTGTGTGAAAACTCAGAGATTTCAGGTATCAGAAGGTGGTTTTCAACTTTCTTTGTTAACTTTCTGCTTCAACTTTAAACTAAATTTCCTTCACTAAGCCAGCCCTCTGGACTTCCAGGAAGCTGTGTTCCTATTGGCTGTCCAGGTGGCTGCTTGGTGTTATCAGGAACACCTGACCAGCTTGGTGTTATCAGGAACACCTGAGCAGCTCAGTGTCTTCCTGCTTTATTTAGCTGCAGACAAACATTTCCTCTGCTTCTGTTCACCAGTGAACCGGGTTTGGCTCCGTTGCTTTAATTTGTTCTTTAGGCGTTGGCTTGCAGCTTCCAGCAGTAAAATCGTCTTTAATGTGTTTCTTGGTGTGTTTTAGGGCTTTGTACTGGATAGTTGTCTTGGTAAATGTGGTTCTTTAGCCACAGTTAGCACATGGTGCTGATGTGTGCAGTGATTAGTGGATTTGGTGCAGCTGAGTTGTGTCTTTATCTTGGCTGTAGTGAGTCTTCAGAGGTTTCTGGTCAGACACATTCTGTATTCTTGTTTATGAACCAACGTTGGTTGTCCAGAAGGTAAGAGTTCCTGTCCTGATTCTCTGTTCTCAGAGGTTCTCTGGTAGGCTGCAGGAGACTTTAGCGTTTGGATTGTGCTAGTTTGGTTTTTGTATGGTTTCATTTGGACGACTATCTTGAGGCCCCTCCATGTGGTTTAGTGAGGTTTTCTGGAACAGTTCTACAAAGCAACCTGCAGCAGAAGAGACTTTGAGAGTTTTTAGGAAGTTCTGGAGAGCAGACTTTAGAGCAGCAGAAACATTTGTCAGCAGTTTGAGCAGGAGAAGGTGAGCTTCAGAGTAGAAATGAGATGGAAACCTTCTTGACCCGTGTGGTGAGGTCCTGTACCAAGAGTTTGAGCAGGTTGTGAAGAGTCTGTAGTTCTTTGGTCTGAAAGCACAAGAAGAGTCGACTCATTAAAGGAGAAAACAGGAGATATTGTTGGTTCTTCTGTCGCTCTGCAGTTTCCAGTTTCCTTAGACTGAATATCAAGTTTATATTTTAAATGATTTCCCATGTGAGCCCAAGAAGACTTCAATAAACTCCCTCCATCCCCTGGACACAACATATTTTATTACCATGCTTATTCTTTTTTTTTTTGTTTGTTTTTGAGATTTAATCATAGTTTTAGCGTAGTTTTTTCTCTTTGCTTGTTTAGTTTTGTCATCTGTGTGAAAGGTGCTAAACAAATAAAGCTGAATTGATAAACTGAATAATTGACTAATTCGTGATTGTGACAACAGAAATATTTTCATTGTGATTTAAGGTTTCGTTTCATTTTTAAGGTTGGGGTTTAAAATCTTGAGAGAAAAAAAGATTAAAGAAATAAACTACAGTAAAAAAGCAATTAAATCAAAGGAAAAAACATTTAATATATTAAAACTTTTAAAAAGAAAATTAAACATTAAATACAATTAAATTATATTAGACAAAATATTTAATTAGATAATTAAATGGAAGATACAAAACATGCAATTATGAAATTAAACAAAAATTTTTAAAAATATTAAACATTAAAGATGAAACATTTTAGATAATTAAAAATTTAAAAAATAGAATTAAACAAGAATATTACACTTTTAGAAAAATACAAAACATTTAATTAGATTATTAAACTATTAAAAGTCAGAACATTTAATTAAAAAATTAAATGTTTAATTAGAAAATTAAATCTTAAAGACAATAAAACTTTAAATGGGAATTAAACAGAAAACACAATGAAGCATTAAAAAAGAAAATTAAACATTAAAAGGTGGTAAAACATTTAAAAAGAAAAACCTTAACAAAGATGTAATCGAAAAATTAAACATTGGGAAAGAAAAGGAAATTTTTCAAACAAGCTGATAAAACATTTGAAAAAACAACAATTAAACATTAAAAAGACAAAACATTTTGAAATCAGATCAGACATTAGAACAGAATAAAAGGTGAGAAAAGAGCAAAACTAAACATTTAAGACGAATCAAACTAAAGATAAAACATTTTAAAAGACACCAGTTAAACTTTAGAAGATCAAATTAAACAGAAGAAACAATAAAATGATCAAAAGAGCAAAAACAAATAAAGGCCTTAAAGTGTTTTCTAGTCTGAAATGAAAACATCAAGTTGTTTCTTCAAACATTTCCTCTTTCTATGTTCTTGGTTTGATTGTGGACAGATTTACTAAGAATTAATTTCAGAAAACTGCTTTCCAGATAAAGTCTACTAGTAGTTGAAGGCATTTATCGAACTAATGTTACCTTCTGATCGCCACAAACTTTACTGTTCAGTGAAGAGAATCAAAATTTGTTGAGGATTTCTAAAAAACCCACAGGTGAAGGTCTGAGAAGAACTCAGATGGATGATCTAAATGTGAAATCAAGACTCATGGTCACAAGTTTTAAGGCTTCTGTTAACCAGAAAGTTCAAACTAACAGAGAAGTACTGAGAAACTTATAAAACTTCAACCCTCAGACTGTCTGAAGGTTCAAACTAACAGAGAAGTACTGAGAAACTTTTACGATTTCAGTCCTCAGACTGTCTGAAGGTTCAAACTAACAGAGAACTACTCAGGAACTTAGAAGATATCAGTCCTTGGACTGTCTGAAAGTTCAATCTAACAGAGATCTGCTCAAGAACTTTTAGGATTCCAGTCCTCAGACTGTCAAAAGGTTCAAACTAACAGAGAACTACTCAAGAACTTTCAAGATTTCAGTCCTCAGACTGTCAAAAAGCTCAAACTAACAGAGAACTACTCAGGAACTTAGAAAATTTCAGCCCTCAGACTGTGTGAAAGTTAAATCTAACAGAACTACTGTGGGACTTAGAAAACTTCAGCCCTCAGACTGTGTGAAAGCTCAGGTCCTGAGGACTCGGGAGGTGTGGAGGCTTTGGAAAGTCTTGGAACTGAGGGTTCCACCCTCCAGCACAAAGGCTGAAGTCCAACCTCCTGAGAAAAACGGTTGAGACGAGACTCGAGTTAAAAAAAAACTCGAGAACGACAAAAAATAGATGATAAATGCGCAAAAAAAAGAAGAATTAGTATCGGAGCAAGTAGCTCAGGGGATAAGAAGACAGACTACCAAGTGGAAGGTCGCAGGTTCAAGACCCACCACTGGCCCTTTTCTTTCTTTGTCTTTGTCAGAATTTTGAGAAAATTTAAGAACGGTCTGGTCTTGAACCAGCGACCCACAGCTCCATAGGCAAATCCTTAACTCACTGAGCTACAAATCAGATAAAAAGAAATAATTTCGTCGTCCCTTTGGCATCGTAGTTCCTGAAGTGACCACATGGGCTGAGCCAAGGCGGAGTCTGGGTGGAGTCAGGGCGGAGAGTAGGTGGGGAGGTGGGTGGCGACCTCCCCCCCCCTACTCCCCCACCTCCCCCCACCACCCACCACACCTTCCCCCGCCCCACGAGTTCTTCGAGTCTCGTCGAGTTCTTCCAGTCTCCACAGGTTTTCCCGAGTTTCTGGAGTTTCCACCAGGTCGGAGGCAGAACAAGTTGTCATGAAGAGGTGTTGAAGTCGGCCAGAATGGACTGACTTTTTACAGCGACTAGAAGGAAGACAACTAGAAGAACAGGTCTTTAACCATCATCCATAAAATCTATGGAGTCGCTCCAGAGAAATGAAAGAAGGTCAACTTTTATCAACCACAATCCAGATGTTCAACTTGATATCTTTACTTTGACATTTTTAGCACCACAAACCTTTAGTATCACACTTTATTATCATTAATTAGGACTTTCATGGGTTTTTGTTGACAAACTTTATTCTTGTCGTCGTGGGACTGCAGTATTTAAAACAGTTCCTTCTATTTGACCTCATGTTTATTAGTTTTAGTGGAGAAAGTTTGAATTGTCAATTAGTCTCTTAAAAACCAAATAATAAATTGGATTAGTCAAGAGGTTTAAATTTCTTACTTTGTCATATTTTAAATATGACAAAAAAATATAAAAATAAAGCATCTTGAGACAATTTGACCTGTAATTGGCGTTATATAAATAAAATTGAATTAAAATTGTATGTATCTTGTAATGTTGGAGTAATTCAGCCATATATGTTAGAAAACACATTTTCTTTGTCATTAATCTGTCATTTTCTCCAGTAATTCATTTCTTGTTTTGGTTTATAAAACGTCAAACCCAAATATATTCAGTTTATGGTCATAAAAACCAAAAAGATTTACATTCATGATGCAGGAATCAGGTAGTTTTTCACTTTTTATCTTAGTTTAGTCAGAAAGATAGTTGATAATGTGTGAATTGTTGCAGCTTGTGAGCCGTAAAAGGTTTTAATCTTTGGGGCCGAGCGTCAGAAAACATTTAGAAACCAACATCAACAAAGCACTCAACAAAGATTTGAACATCATTAAAGGGAAATCCAACTTTTGCATGACAATGTCTCATTAAAGGACATTTATTTCCAATGTAAATGTGTGATATTCATCCTCTGGAGCTTTCTCTTCACATTGTCTTCCACCTGGACTGGTTTGGTCGGGAGCATGTGCAACAAACATTTGAAAAACTGCACTTTAACATCAATGAATGACACTGAAGTTTAATCTCTACATAAATGAGAATGAGTCTGGATGTGCTGCTCTGTCATTAACTGCTAACTTTAGGGAAAGTTTAAACAAAAGAGGACAGTTCAGATAAGACTTGAGAATGAGCTTATTTTGAACAAACATCTCAGACTTTCTGAGCTTCAGCACCTCTAGCAAGATATTTTAACAACAAGTAACTCCAGAGATCCAGAAGTTGGAGAGAGTTAGCTTTTGCTGAGCCAAAGAACATGTGGGATGCTAACCTAGCAAACATTTCAGACTTTTCTCTGTGAATTCTGAGAAATAATTTCCTATTTAATGACAGAGCTACACATCTTAACTCAGTCTCATTAAAACAGACTCTAATTCAGTGTCATCCATCCATATTAAAGTGCACTTACCCAAAATGTTTGTTGCATGAGCTCCAACAAAACCTGTCCAGGTAGAAGGTCACTTTGACAAACAGGAAGTGGAAGATTCCAAGCAGATTTATAGAAGGGGGAACCGGACTGTACTAAGTGTGGTCGAGTATAGAGGGGTGTTTTGTGGGTTTTTAAGGCTGATCATGATTATTAGTGAGACATTTGGACTAGATATTCATTTGCAGTAAATGAAAGTATTTAAAATCTTGGAGTTAAACTTAGAAGAACACAAACTCTAACAGAAAACTTTGTTGATACGTTTTTGTTTTGTTTACAGATGTTAAGTTAAAGGAGTTTTATTCATGACGTATAACCAATCAAATCACTCCAGAAGACAGAGTGACCACAGGTAGATAAAGGTTCAGAGCCAAAGTAGCACCATTTTTAAATGTATTTATTACAGTAAATCAGTAAAAAATAAAATACTGATAATCAGTAAATCAGTCAGCCCACAATTACTACAATTCTACAATGTATGTCTCTTTCCTTTGACTTGTTATTTGTAAAATATACGATGTATATGATGGCGTTTTTTCATACCAAAGGCTATACTATGATGTTTTCTAAGAGACATACGATGCTACTCTGGTTGTTCTGGCTCTGGGCTGCTGCCCTCCTCCTCTGTTGTTTCCTGGATTGTACTCAGCTTCATGCCTTCGTCCACCCGGCCTCCGTTGACTCGTCCCGCCTGCCGTCTCTGGAGCTGAAGCTGAATTGGAACAGACCAAAGTACAATCCAATCACGATGCCAGCTGCCTCTCAAAAGGCTCCTTCATCTGGCAGGTGGCAGCACTTCTTCTGAGGGGAAGCTGAGCTGGTCCAGCAGAACTTTGGAGATGTGGTCCAGTGGTTGGTGGATGTGTGGGGAGATAGAGAGGGACCTTTGAATAGTTCACAAAGGAAAACAGGGAACCCATTGGTAGTTTTAGTTTAGGGTGCTACTGTGGTGTGTTTTTGGGTTTTAAGAGGTTAACAGGAAGAGGGTTTTTTTTTGTATTGATTATCTTTTACTTTGTTCCTGGTTGGAATGTCCATCAATGTCAACATGAAGTTCACTTTTAGTTCTGTTTATTTATTTTTATTTTACTAACACCCATTTGTTTTTAACCCCCTCACATGTGTTGTTGTAAACTTACTCCTTCAAATAAATTCTCGTCTAACCCTCTGGAAACCAGCGTTTGGACTGTTTTTGTGTTGCTCCTCACCTACTGACAGCTGTGGACTAAAGGCTATACTGTGACGTTTTTAGAGCAACATGCTATACTATGATGTTTGTTGGGCGACACGCTATACTATAGGCTTTTTTAATTGACATATTACTGTGACCTTTTTTTTGTTTTAGTTTTTTTAGCAACATATAAGAATTCGAACAGTTTTACAAGTTACTATACTTTTACTTGTGCAATGAAATTATTATTCTATGGCATTTTTTAGATGACATATTATACTCTGATGTTTTCTTGAATAACATACTATTTTGACAATATACTGCACTATGACATTTTTTGAACCACATATCATACATGACAATTTTAGGCAACATCCTATCATTTTGCGCTTTTTGAACCACAATAATCTATGTGCTTTTTTTTTCTTGCCAACATGCTGTACTATGAACTACAGGCCATACTATATTATTCTTGAGTAAAGTATACTATACTTTGACATTTTCTGAACTACATCCTATACTATGGCGTTATACACAGAGTGCTTTGGTTACATGTTGATTTATAATCTAGATTTTTTTCTGTTTTGTTTTTTGACAGGATTACCACAGACCTGACTGTGAACACCGTTGACACCCACCTCAGGGAGACGCTGCCTAAGATCTCAAGGCTGCTTGGTCGTGGTCTTTCTGGCACGTACTCTTCCAAGATGAGCCGGGAAGTTTAACACTGATGGAATGACACCAGGTCTAAGCCGACAAACTTCCAATTCCTCCTCAACCCATAGTCTCTGGGAAACCTACATGGAGTAAGAAAAGTAGACAGAGAAGTAATTAAGTCTGTACACAACATATTAAAAAGAAATCATGCTAATAAATTAAGTACAAAGAACCAAATTCGCCAATATACTGGAGACCAGAGCTATTTAATTTGATAAGTATAACCTTGTTTAGTAACATTTCAATTATTTGAGAGCAGTCCTAAAGAACTGCCTGTAATCCCAATCATAAAATGGATTTGGAGGAAGAACATAGATGGTAATCTGGATATACATGAGTTAGGCTTTATAACTACTATTGGTAGTATTGGTGGTAGTAATAGCAATGTGACTACTACTAGTAGTAGTGGTAGTACTCACTACTGCTGCTGATACTGGCACTGCTACTACAACTTGTAATACTATTACAAATGCTGATACTACTTCTACGACTCTAACAGTTGTTTATACTACTACTGCTGCTTGTACTTTTAGTATTACTACTACTGCTTGTACAACTATACTACAGCTACTATTAATCGTCTGGTATTTGGTTGTCAAGCTGCTAGCTCGCCTTAGCGTTTTGCTAGTGGCTAACTAGTTAGCTCTCATAGACTGGAAGCTCTCAACAAGATTTCATAATGAAAAAAGATCCAAAAACTATTCTTACCTATGAAAAGTCATTCCAAGTTTCCTTGTCTCAATCGTACGACGTAGTGTGTAACTGTATACAGCACAGTGAGCCGGCATACTTGTTGTTTCCGTTTTCACGCCGTCTGCATTGACGGAATGCACTGAAACTTTTCCCCGACTAGCTTAGCCTCGCTGTAGCACGCAGCTCAAAGGGGCGTGTCCTATCTACTCATTCATATCTATGACAACAACGATGGCTGCACATAAGGACGCCTGACGTTGATGAGCTGCGTAAATACCATTATATACAGTCTATGGTAAATACGTATGTGAATCGCATCATTGGCTGCAGCAGCCAGTCACCGGTCACTCACTGACTCACATTGAAAAATAGCACAGAATGAATTGTTACGTGTTTATTTTATTTACAATTTAGGTTGGATTTTTTTTCTGTGCACAGCAAAGATTTTCTGTGCGCGGAGACCGTGTCAGCAGTGCGCAATTGCGCACGCGCGCAGCTTAGAGGGAACAGTGGTTCCATGTTCATCAAACAGAGTATTAGGATCAATTTATAATTGCAGGACTTTTTGTATCATAGTCAACATTTTTGCTGTTTTCAGGCCTAAAATCAACATGGCCGCCTATAACCAAACACCACATGGCATTTTAGAGAAAGATTCTTCTAAATATTCAGTCAGTTTCATGTCTGAGCGACCATGCCGGTCACTTTTCCATAAAAGTTGCAGTGGCAATCTTACTAGGTCCTATTTCCATGTCACTGTCAGCATGGCACAAGTCTCATCTGCATGTCATTGCATTACAACAGAGGCATTCACCAGCAATGGTATTTAAAGTTGCAATTAGAGAAAGATTTTTGCATATTTCAACACCAATATCCATCCAAAACATGACAGAGAGCCTAAAGGACACAGTTCAAGGGTACGCGTGATGTAAGTTTCATTGTCCTCTTAAGTTTACAAATGTTTTCATGGAGCCCAAAATTTGAACAGAGAGCATGCTGACATGCACAAGAACACCAGACGGTGCACAGAACAAATGCCTGTTTAGAGTAGAGACTGTAAAAGTAGATTATGGTCTGTATTTATGGCCTGTATTTATATACAGGCTATATACAGGCTACTATACCTGAAACGATACCCAAAGAGTTTTACGTTATACATCACATTCACCCATTCACACACACATTCACACACTGATGGTGGAAGCTGCCATGCAAGGTGCTAACCACGACCCATCATTCAAGACTTTACAACTTTAATTAAAAGAGTTGTAATGGAAGCTGTCGCTGCTTTGGAAGAGCATTGATTTGCAGATTCCTTCCATTGAAACAGAGCCCAGACACAGCGGGATGTTCTAAATTCTCCAGAAATCCTGTGCTATGTGGGCTCACTGTGCTCAGTACTGTTCACTGACAGTGACGCTACAGCCCAGTTTGTAAGTAGCGGCTTTATCCTGTCAAAACTGCCCAGAGTGTATTTCTGTATTCATATGAGGGGTGTTTTGATCATCGGTACAGACCAGCATGGACCTGTTGTGGTATAAACAGAGTCACATGCGGGTCTGCCACAAACTGAAATATTCATAAACATAAAATTTTAGCACAATGAAAGCAGAGAATAAAAACTCAAAAACAATGAGACTGACCGACAATTAATGTATTCTTTTATTTTCTCCCAAAACTCTAAGAGAAACTGAAGGTTTGTCCGTTGATTCTTTGCTCTTTGTTTATAAAATGACTTGTCAGAGGTTAGATACAAGAATCAGCCACAGCGTTAATAATCACCTGCCTAATATTACGTAGTTCCCCTTTGTGCTACCAAAGCAGCGTTTAGTACTTGGGGCATGAACACAGGACCTATCGTGGCATCCTGTATGAGGACAGGGTTTCTGTGAATCAGGCTTGTTCAGATTGGGATCTGGAGAATTTGGATGGCCCGGGGCTCTTTGTCATGTTCCTCGAGCAGTTCCTGAGTACAATCCAACCTAAGGAGTCAGCTGGATGTAACAAAAATCACCAGATGTTATTTGTTCAGGTAAAGGAATTTATTGCTCAGTAGCAAATTCATGAAAGTGGTCAAGCAAAGCAAGGCTGGTGGGTGTTCTATCTATCCATCCATCCATCCATCCATCTTCTTCCTCTTATCCGGGGTCGGGTCGTGGAGGCAGCAGATGAAGCAGGTCATTCCAGACGTTCCTCCTCCCAGCAACACTGGTTCCTTTAGAGATGAAGGATCAGCAGCTCTACTCCGAGCTCCCTCTGGATGTCTGAGCTTCTCACTCTATCTCTAAGGTTGAGCCCAGACACCCTAAGCTCATTTCAGACACTTGTATCCACGATCTTGTTCTTTCAGTCACTACCCAGAGCTCAAGACCATAGGTGAGGGTTGGAACATAGATGGATGGTAAACTCAGAGCTTCTCTTTGCGGCTCACTTCCCTCATTACCAGGATGGCTTGGTCGGCTGCCTCTGCACCAATCCTCCTGTCCATCTCTTGCTCCTTTTTCCCCATCACTCGTGAACAAGTTCCCAAGATACTTGAAGTCCTTCACTTAGGGAAGCAATTCCCCCCCAGTCTGGAAGGAGCAATCCGTCACTTTCCAGCAGAGAACCATGGCTTCGGACTTGGAGGTGCTGATGGATGCTGCCAAATCAAAGAACAAAATAAAACCAAACAAAGACTGTCAGAGTATCGAATCTAGTTAAACACAAACAAAACAACTATACTTCCTAGCCAAACTTAAACACAGAATCAACATCCACCACAAACAATAGAATACAAACAGTGGACAGAACTATCTAAACTAAACTGGAGCCTCTAAACACAGATATTTAACACACAAAACACGAAGACTCAAGTTATAAAATAGCTTCTCCCTTTAGTTGGCAGACTGCTAACAGGAGCCTCAGCCTTCACTAAGACTGGAGACACCACTCCAAATTATCAGCCGCCAACAGAAGCTCTAAATGTCCGTAGTCACCCCTCAGTGGATACGGAACCGACAGACCATACCAGAATATAAAGACACAACGAGGCACCAGGATGGACTGGTCAGATCAAATCCCAGCCGCCAAGACTGAGAGTTCTGGTTGTAGTTGCACTCATGTGTGCTGATTGCTGGGGTCTTCTGGGAGGAGGAGTTGTGGTGGCAGACCAATCCGGTGGGTGGGGAGTTGGGGAGGACCAGGGCTGGGAGGAGGTGTGGAGCACCAGGCTTATTACTCCTCATGAGTGCCAGGTGGGATCTGAAACTCAGTCTTCAGCCAGGTGTAGCCAATCCCCTCTCCACAAGTCATCCACACACAGAAGCTGCACAAAGTCCATTTCCAAACACACGGCCACCAGAGACCGGTACAGTGGCACATGTCATAGTCGCATCCACATGAATGCCAGGACCAAAGGTTTCCCAGCAGAACACTGCATTGTAATAAAAAGATCAATGTAATTTACTTCACCTGCATGTGGTTTTAATGTTGAGACTGATTGGTGTGCACCAGTACACACCATGAGCCTCCAACTGTGAAGTTCTTTGACTGTTTTGTTCAAAAGATTGATGGCTCATTAAACAAAAAAGACAAGTTTAGGGAGAGGCCCTAATTTAACACAAAAAACTGCTAATTTAGGTAATTGGTTTTGTAGTTTTCCCTTGTTGCTGCTTGTTTCCCGTCACATTAATCATCTTACAACCACACAGATTCATCCTGTGACCCCTCAGAGTCAACCTCTGACCTCCAGGTTGGGAGCCACTTGCTTTGAACAGTTAATTCAGTGTTCTTTATCGGATAGTGGCAGACAAAAATAGAAGCACTGAATCTGAACATTCATTGCAACACGCCCAGCGTCGTGCACACAATTGAATCAAATTAAAACAAAGCAGGTGCTCGGTGTGCGTTTGATGTTGCTCCTTCAGTCGTCAGTTAAATGACGATCAAACACAAGGAGAGAGTTGTGTAATGGTTACAGAGCTGCAACCTGCCTCAGAGGACCTCAGACGTCTGGCAGAGTGACACAGGGACAGAAAACTTCACAGTTTTTACACTGTGAGGTCTCTGACAGGGAGAAGACGTTGAGTAGCATGATATCTTTGGTCTCTTTTAAAAGGTCCAATGTTTTGAGCATAAATAACAGTTATTACAAGTGGAGAGGAGAACAGAAATGACATTCTCCGTGCAAGAAACTGAGAGGAAGTGGTAATTTTAAATGAAATAAAGACGGATTTGTATATGTATGTGTTGATTCGGATAACTTTTTGGTCGGTCTGCCAATATGAGATTTACAGCAGGGTGAGAGAAAGTATAAATATTTTCATTCCGAAAGGTTTTTTCCCATCTGATCAATTATGCGGTTTTACACAAAAGCTGGCCTAAACATGTTTTTAACTGCAAACATTAATCACCTCATTCATTTCTTGACTTTGGACAGCAGGTGACAAAACAAATCTCCCCACTGGCTTTAGAGACTTATTAAGGACAAGAATACATTTTGAGATTTAATTTAAAAGCCAACATATTCCAGAAGTCCTCATAGTGCTCAGAAAATTGGGCAACTACAAATTCAAAAATATGATGATGACATTGTGGGATGATTAATTTAGTAGCTCCTGTTTATATTCCTTATGGCTTCCAAAAGGGTTTTTCACTTGAATGTCAAAATATGTTGTTTTAGTGCACTTACTCTGACAGATGTTGTCATTCTTCTCAATAGAAAAATCTTATGTGACAATCGGTTTGTTTAGAATTTTGTTGCTGGAGCTGCAGTTTTGTTCACAAA
Organism: Amphiprion ocellaris; assembly: GCF_022539595.1. NCBI lineage: Eukaryota > Metazoa > Chordata > Actinopteri > Pomacentridae > Amphiprion > Amphiprion ocellaris. Next base: position 546,044 of record NC_072776.1, on the reverse strand, counting down.
GAGATCTAACTAGCTGTCGGTGAACTGTACGACCAACTGGAAAGTAAAGTTGCTCAGGATGATGTTTACTGTAGAAACATCCTCTAAAAGTTACTAAATTTTCCCCACAGATACCCTCATACTCACACAATGATTCACGTACATATGGATCAGGGAGTTTGCACAGATGCTCAAAATGTTGCCTTGAAATAATGCTACCAGAGGCATTGGCTCCATAGCACACACACTGTTCTGTTCAAAGTGGAGCTCAGTAACGGGGCGTTTGGAGGCAGATGACTCATATGAACTCACTGGTGTGCTCAGAGACTGTGACTGAAAAACAGAAAATGTGAGGGGGCTGTGGGAAGTGTGTTTCTGGCCCAGAGCAATATGTTAAGACCCCTGTACTGAAATGTCTCCTCCAGTCATCCCAACAGTCCCCCAGCAGGTCAGCAGCTCTTTGTTGCACACCTGACTCAGGTGCTTATCATCTTCCTCCAGGTGCGTGTCAGTCAGCAACACTTCATTATACTGCAGCCTTTGTAGTGGAGAACCGAGAAGGAATGAGGGAGGGAAGCGTGCGCATGTGCACCGTGACTGAAGAGGCATGCGTGTGTGTTTGGTGTGTGTGTGTGTGTGTGTGTGTGTGTGTGTGTGTGTGTGTGTGTGTGCGTATGGAAGCATATCTTGCATTTTTAAGCAGAGCTGCAGAGTCAGCATCCTCAGTCGTTGTTGTTTCATGAATAAGACATGGAGGTAAAGGAGCAGAGTTGTTAGCTTGTGGCTAGCCTTAAGAATAAAGTACAGCGTCAGGAAAAGAAAATGTACACACTGTTTTGTTTTAACACAAGCATATTGTGCATGCTGGAAAATTGACTTTAACAAACAGCACAGAGGTTAAGTTATGCATTATTGTTCGGCTTTTTAAACAGTGTGTTTTGTTATAATAGAAACTTTGAGCATCGCTGTTTGTCAAATGCAATATTATCACAGAGTTTTCCTGGGGTAATTTTTTTCCCAAACTAAAAGCCGCTCTCAAATCTAGCTTGTGATTATGTTATAGGAACTCATGTATGTCAAATGCTTGCCATTCAAGTGGCTGTAAGTCGGAGACTTTGATGCATTTCTTCAGACTTCCTTGAAAGACTTGCCCAGATTTAATCACAAAATTGGTGAAAAATAAGCATGGTTATCTGCCTCCAACAAAATATACATAAACTCAGTGTGGATTTTCACCTTTTTTAAAATGCTGATGCATTGCTTAAATGCACCGTGTACTGTCACAATTGTGGGTTCCATTTCTCCTTTTTCTAGTATTTTGAACCCTCAGAAACACTCAAGCAGGTTTGGTGCTTCGGCCTTATGTTGGAGACTGGGTTTGGAGCACTGTCAGCATCTGGAAGACACCAAAGCTAATAATTCAGCAAGCTAACAAGTGGCTAATAAAGGGAAAGCAGAGGCATAATGCACAGAAGAGAGCACTGACAATATCAGCATTTTTCTCAGACAGTATAAAATTACAAAAACAAACTCTATATGACAAAAAAAAAATCCAATATATTACCCTACAGCCACTGACAAATGTACTTACATTGCTTCTAATGTTTCTGAAAACACACCTGAACATGTCACATCTCATGAACTTGGTGCTTTTAGAAAATTTCCACTTAGAAGTTCATGAATATCACAAGAAGGCGGCATTCATATGGACTCTTCTCATGAACACTGTAAACACGACCCCATCTGATAGTGCACGACCCCACTTTCATCATGTTTTTGTGTGTTCTGAAAGGATATATCAAAAAACACAAATCTCCAAGCTGTTCTAGTAATGCAACGCTAGTATTGGATAACAGCTGTGATGGTAAAGAGGCAAAGCAAACAGTTAACTGGTAGGTTTTTTCTTTTCTTTTACAACTGGAACACAATTCACTCACGCATCTCCTCTCATATCACCAGAGATGAGAAGCGGTTCACTCAGTTGTCATACAGATGTACATTAAGCCTCCTTTTTATGAGCATTAAGGTGTTGCCTAATCTCATTTTCCAGTTTGTATGTCTTCGACTTGTCTCCTTGCATCTTAGTTCTTCCTATCAGAGATGCGAATGGAGGAGGCGGGGAGGAAAAAGGAGTCGAGGCAACAGGCATTTAACAAAATGAGACTGATGTTTATATGGTATGTTGGTGCAGCTGCATCGTCTGTCCATTGTTTTGTTCTAACCTACTGCTGTGTTTCATATCCGTCAGCTGAAGGGAACAGTGTTCGTGATTACTCACAGTGTATATTTACTTTTAATTCAATTCACAAGTGGCAGAATGTGATGAGGAAGGACAGATGTCACACATTCTTTTCTTTCATTCAACACTCTCGTGTGCTGTAAAGCATGAAGGAGTCCTGGTACATAATAAATACGCACTTGTTAGTCCTGGTTTGTATATTCCTGCTGTGTGTTGCTTCTTTTATGTCATAGTTGCTGAAGCACTTCATCGAGGACACATCTGTACATCCTCGCTCACAGCTGCTCTAGCGAGCCTCCTTTGTCTGTCCTCCAGATGCATTTTAGGAATTGAGACGTCCTTTGTGATGCTGCACCAGGACTGATTTCTGGGTCACGAGCAGGACGACGGAGGAGACGAGGAGGCTGAAACTAGTGGAATGAGATGAGCCACTTTTGTGCAGTGAAGTTGTTCAATTTGAGCTCTGACATCCGTTCAGCTGTGTCGCCTGCTCGTGTACCTCCAGCTTTCTGTCTGCGCCACCAGCACCACCCTAATCATGGCTATCTGCGTAACCGTCACCGTGATGGAGATGAAAACAGAGTGCAGTCAAAGCTTTCTGCCACCGCTAAAATTCATATCTGAACATCTGGCCATCTCTCTAATCTACCCCACTTTGTTGTTCCTTTCAACTAATTGCGGGCATTAGGAACCTGCAAGAGCGTGACGGTTTCCATGGCGATGCACTGATGTGCTGGTGGTGTTTTCGAGCTTCCAATATCCTGGTCATTTCATGCCATCTGTTTCTCCTGATCGCAATACCTCGACTGATTTGGAAATGATGTGTGTCAACGTACAACGAAAGCCTCTCTGACTTAATGGACTCGCTCATGTCAGCAATAAAATGCTGGTGGAGGTGTTGGATGCATGGAGGAAGAGACTTCTGAGAGCATTTTATGTGGTGTATATTCAGTCCTTACACACTAAAGCGTGATCAGTAAACAGAAAAATATAGTGAAAAGAGAGCGAGTGAGTAACTTGGCCCTTAACAGACTGAAGACAATTCTATCTGCTGGTTATGGGCCACTTGATGGGTCTGATGAGCTCATCCCTGCAGGGAGCATATACAGAAAGAGGGAAGCCAAATGATCAGCTGGAATGTGTAAATATGGTTACCACGCTGTGTATTTTATGATATTTTTGGAAAAGATATTTCTAAAAACTCCTATTTAACAGGAAATCTGTTCATAAGCAGACATACAGTCATGGCAATAATGATCAGACCACCCTTGTTTTCTTCTATTTCTTGTTCATTTTAATGCCTGGTACCACTAAAGGTTCATTTGTTTGGACAAATATAACGATAACAACAAAAATAGCTCATGAGAGTTTAATTTCAGAGCTGATATCAGACATTTTCCATGGTTTTCTGGATAATAATCTAAATCTCTTCAGTTCTTCCATCAGTATCTATGGCATTGTTGTGCCAAAAACAGCTTTAAGGATTCCATGTTTTCTTTTCTGTCTGTTTTAGTCCCATGATCCACACAGGAGTTAGTACTGATTCATAACCATTGTTTCTGATGACTGCATCCATGCGTCTTGGATGTTCTCCACCAGCTTCTGACATTGTTCTGCTGTCACAGCAGCCCATTTCTGTTGCACTAATTCTAACTAATTTGCTTTGTTTTTGGGCTTGTGGTTCTCTGCCTTTGTGGCTTCACATAATTCTTTAGTTTTAGGCGTTATGTGAGAGCTGACAACTTCTGAGTTGTGCTACGGCTTGAATGTCAGCAGGAAACCACTCTAGGCCTTTGGATGTGCTGCTGAAGACATGAAATGTCCTCTTATAGACCCTGGAATACAATGAAGCTGAAGCAGGTCAGATAGGACAGAAAGTATTATGGAATCAGCTGCATTTAAAGTCATGTTCACTGTATTCTTCAGGTAAAAGACCTTTAGTGGTACCAGGCATTAAAATGAACAGAAATGGAAGAAAACAAGGGTGGTCTGATCATGTGTTCCATGACTGTACAGTCTGAGCATTTGGAGTCACCACAACCAGAATAGCAAGATGCTCAAACACTGCGAGAGTGTAAAAGTTAAATTGGAAGTAGGAGGGTTATGAATGATGCATCAGTCAAATATGGAATTATTTATCCAGCAAAGGACTACTTCCAAGAACCTGTAAAATAATAACGCATTAGGCAGACTGAAGGTACAATAAGAATGTGGTGTTTTTTATTATAAATGTCAGCTTCACTTTCAGCGATTCTATACAGTCCCTGTGAAACCTGTAATTCAATACTTCTCCAGTTATATATCACTTCTATAATGGGAGGAAATTGCCTTGAATCTTTAAAACCATGGCTGTGAATAAGGGCAGGCCTTTCTGAGGGAAGTGACTCATTATGAGAAACCCTAACTGTACACACCTTCGTTTTTTAGATTTTCTTCCAGCAGTTCCACAGAAAACAAACAAGTGAAGAGAGAAAGAGCTGAGCTACAGCTGCACTGGATGGTGAATCAAAGCATGATTTAACAGAAGAAGACAACAGTCAAGCGAGTCCACAGGAACCACTTAAACCTCCCCAAACCCCACGAAGACATCCGAGAGACATAGAGGATGTTGAAAGAAGAAGCCTTGAGCTGAAGACTCGGCAGATGACAGATAGCGCACAGAACGACTCCAAACAAAGTATGAATGATTTACTGCGGACAAATGTATAGCCTCCGATAACACACAATGACTCTGATTCAATGCGACACATTCACAACCGTTTAATATATTTGTTGACATTCCTCCTTTTATATCATCACGAGAGTTCTACTACCACAAGGTTACAGAATAAAAATGCCCAAAAGAAACCCAAAATGTCACCGCAAGAGCACATTAGTGAGATAATGCCTCCGCTACTTATCAAACCGGCAGGAACAGACAAAGAGAAAAGGCTTTATTTTTTCTAAATTAATTCCATCCAAAGGTAAGGTGGGCAAGTAGCTTCCTCTCGACTCTTCTCTTCCTTTTGACTTCCCACATCTACTCTGTTCTGCCTAAATATTACATGTGCATTAGGAGGCCTGCTGGATGATGGATGCCCTCTGACACCGGCTACACCTGCTGCCACATTTTCCTCAGCGCTCGATAACGCCTGATGAACTCGGCGACCCATCAAGAAGCGGGAAGAGTAGAAAAGAGCATTCATCATTACAGGGGAGGGCTGTTAACATCGCCTGACATGTACAGAAACAAAGTCCTCCAGGGTGGAACTATTATCCCACGTTTGTAGCCTCTGATCCAGGTCTCCAGCATTGCCTGTTGACAACATCAACCAGAAACTATAATTCACTCACGCTTATCATTTGTGCAACCCTTTTTACCATTGACCTCTAATTGATGCACATTTTGAGCTCACAGAGTGCAATAAATAGAAATAACATTAAACATTTTCAGTGTAAATTTAGCAGGATTTCATGAGAAAAGCTTATCGGATTGGAAGGCCCTGTTCATCTGCTCCTCTATTATGTGCTTACGCCACAACAGAGGAACATCGTGTCGCGGTAAAAGGTATTTTCACCCTCTGAGTGTCCCTTACCGACAGTATTCTGTGACAAAACGTGAACAGAGCTAATACAAATCTGACAGCACAAAGGAGAGATGTTGGGATGGAGTTTTTAACCCTCGTGTCGTCCTGTGGGTCAAAATTGACCCATTTTAAAGTTTGAAAATGTGGGGAAAAAGTATATTTTCACAGCCAAAACTTCCACATTTTCAATAATTTTGGGAAATGTTTTTGGTGGAAAAAAGAAATGTAAAAAATAAAAATGTTTCTTTAAGAACATTCAGAAAAAAAATCAACCAAAATCCAGTGAATTTCACTGGATTTTGGTTGATTTTTTTGTGAATGTTCTTAAAGAAAACATTAGAAGTTTTACTGATACATATGGAATCACTGGATATTTTTAGGAATTTTTTAGAAGATTTTTGCTTATTTTTAAAAAATATTTAAAAGAATTTTCTTGCCAAATTTGTATGTTTTCTTAAATAAAACTTTTGAGGGAATTTTCTTCCTGAAGGTTTTGAAATTTTTTATAAATTTGGGGAATTTTTTTGCTGAATTTTGGGATTTTTTTCAGCCAAGGAAACAATATTTTTTGGTGCCTGTAAATAGATAGATAGATAGATAGATAGATAGATAGATAGATAGATAGATAGATAGATAGATAGATAGATAGATAGATAGATAGATAGATAGATAGATAGATAGATAGATAGATAGATAGATAGATAGATAGATAGCTTATTTGTCATTGCACACTTTCATATACAATGAAATTACATTGAGCTGCCCTGCCAATGACAGCTCCAGCTGCTGCACAGTGCTGCGCGGCGCCTTTCTTCAGGAAAAAAAAAATGAAAAAAAAGACATGTAGGGATCTGGGTAGGGATAGCAGAGGGCAAAAGAAAAAAAAGGCTCGTTGTACCAAATGAAACCTCCAATTATTGGGAAATTCGATTTGAGAAAGAAACCTAAAAAAAACAAACCCGCAAACAGGCAAAGCATGACGTCAGACAAGGATAGTTGGGATAAGGATGTGGGGTGGTGGAGACAACAGGAGGGTTAAAACTTTCGGCCCAACAGGCTCATTGTGGTCTCGTCCTCCTCTACCGTTCACCAAAGTTTCTTGAGCACTAATTCTCTCAGTGCGTCCTGTGTGTCTTCTTCACAGCAGGCAAACAGACTTTAGGTTCATTACCACCACCTACTGGGCTGGAGCGTTCATCAGCGTTACCAGAAATTAGGGAACTGAGACAGGTGCAATTAAATGTGTTATTTTGTTCAGTAATTAATTAATCAAAATGAATGCATCAAATGCCCAGCGCAAAAAAAATATAGATCTGGATGAGCCTCGAGACTTTTGGAATAACATCCTGAATAAAGCTAGCATTGCATTACACAAGAAGAACATCATACCAAAAGGGGGTAATTACTTTTTCAAAGGGGTGATACAGATTTTCAATTAATCTTTAATAAATCATCATTCGAAAACTGCATTTTGTGTTTTGTGCATTTTATATTCAACAAATTTAAATATTAGTTTGATGATCTGGAACATTTAAGTTTGAGAAATATGCAAATATAGAAGATTATTTCTATATACTTTTTTCAAAACATTTTTTCACAGCACTGTATCTGGGAGGTCCACACTATAAAAACACATCAGGTTGTTGACCTAACAGTAGGAAACAGTTTTTTAAAGAAATTTAAAGAAGAAGTAGAAGAAAATGTAGCTTTTGGGGAATACTGATGAAAGCTGTGTAACTAACGTTAATCTAAAGACAGTTTTGGGTGTTGTAGTGTCACTGTCAGTATAGAACGCTACACAACACAAACTCCTTTAAAAAAACTTTCGGTATATATTGAATGTGTCACATCAGTTTTCAGTTTGTTTGCATTAAAACACAGAGCAGGTTATCAGAAGAAAACATGAGGAAATAGAACTGAGGTAAGTACCTGACGGTCTGTGATGAACAGCTTTTAAAGGCAGCACAGGCGGGAGACTGCTGGAAGTGCTCTGAAAAACATGAACATGAACATCTGTAATTGTGTGGAAAGCGGCCAGACTGCTGAGGCTGAGAACAGAGATAAGATCAGAAGCTTCAGAGCAGCAACTTTCCAAAGCACAGAAGGAATTTTCAATCCTAAAAGTTTTGTTTTTGAACTGAAATAGAAAGATTCAAGGTTGAAGAAGTAATTATTTTCTTGACTGATGAATGATAAATCGTCTCCGCTTCGTATTGTAGCATTTGTCATTACCTCAGCGGTTCCAGCGTCTTCATAACTGTGGTTCAGTGTCTTGCCCAAGGACACTTCAGCATGTGACAGAAGAGGAACTGAGGATTGAGCTGCCAACTTTGTGATTTATTAACAACCTGAGCCAGATGGTGATTGTTTTTTCTTGCAATTTGAATTGTTTGGTTTTCAATTTTTAAAAAAAAAAAATAGTCTTGTCCAAGCTGTCCCAAAAGCCTAAACTCTAAACACATCTCATATCCGATATATAAAAAAGTCAGGCTGATTTTTGAATCTGGAGCCAACAAATGCTGCAAGTATTTTATCCTTTTAGCAGAACAAATTTGGTACATTTTTCCTCTGTCGCTTTGCTATGCACCACAGATCAGAGCTGAAATTCTAAATCCACCTGATTGAGTCACTTGTGTAAATCCTAAAAGTAATTTGTCTTTCTTTTGAAATACTTTGGCACATCCATGCAAATAATCTTGCACAACTTTCTGCTGTTTCCTACATTATTATGCTGATCAAAATGTATCACACCAATTCTGTACCCCCAAAACAGCCGCGCAAAATAGTTGAATCATTGTCATCATCTGCATATTTTCTACACATAGAACTGTTTCTATGGCAATACAATACAGAAAAAAAGGCAAAATTAGAAATGTAAACACATATATGAAGCAGCCCTTAGGCAGGACTGTATGTGCACTGATGGGCCACAGATTCTCATCCACATCACAAACTGATATCTCCTCTTGAAATGCAGCAGAAAGTCTGAAGTGTCTTATCCGGCCTCTGCAGGCATCTGCTGCGATGTGTGTGTGTGTGTGTGTGTGTGTGTGTGTGTGTGTGTGTGTGTGTGTGTGTGTGTGTGTGTGTGTGTGTGTGTGTGTGTGTGTGTGTGTGTGTGTGTGTGTGTGTGTGTGTGTGTGTGTGTGTGTGTGTGTGTGTGTTTCCCTTTGTGCGATGCGGCGATGGAAAACAGTCTTGTCTTTTTCTTTGACGTGGTCTGCCAACAAATTACAGTACAAACCGTGAAAGGCACAAATGTGAATCCTGTCCAATCAGACTCCCACGTTCAGCAGTGTTGACTTTGTAATGTTGACATTGATGCTATGCAGAAAAAGGGCAGCCTTGTGCATTTTCAACCATTACCATCAAAACATCAGTTTATATGAGAAAACACTGTTGGCTGAGCGTTTTGACTGTGTTGTTTGTAAATAATGACAGAGGACGTGTCATTCTGATGGTACTGACATTGATGTAAATATTGACTCGAGAGATTCACTAAAGATTTGTGCAAATTTTGCAGGTAATCCATTGTGCAGTGCCGTTTGTTTGAATGTTTTCAAGAGATGCACTTGGTGTTCTGCAAATGGTGAGGATGATTTGATAGAACCGCAACATAGTTTCAGATTTATTTTTATTTTGGCTGATCCACAGAGTGTTTGGACCCTGCCACTGGCTGTCACTTGCAGCTACATTCATTTATGCTGCTGTTTTCACAGCAGTGTTGGACCCCATGAGGCTTCCCTCAGATTTCTTCACACTGTACCTGTCACTTCCTGGGAGATGGCAGCCCCACTCCCACAGCCTCACCATACGGCAATAGCAGCCTGCGACAGCTCACCTTTTGTCACTTTTAGTCCTCTCTCTGTCTCCCGGGCTTCAGGACACTGTTGTGCTATTTCCTGCACAAGCTTCACACTTTTGGAAGCTTCTTTTTACAAGCCACACTCATCACAGAAGCTGATGAGGTTTTAGTTTGATGTTGGATTCTTGCAATTCCTTAGAAACTCACTGTCATCCCTTGACAACTTAACCCAGTCGGCCTGTTTCCTTTTGAACGTTTCATTTTCAACAGCGCCTTAGTAAGAAGACTCCATCTTCTTTGACTTTCGTTCTGTTCTCCACCTCTCTCCTTTATTCTCTGGCTCTGCTTGTAATCTGCCCGTTATCTGACTGATGTAAGCTGGATGTAATACCTTTAATGATTACATGTTGTTTATAAGATAAGTGGTCTTGAGCTCTTGCAAAGACTTGTGTAAACCTCGCTAAACCTACTTCATCATTTCCAGAGAAATGGAGGAAGAAGTGTCAATTGGCTGGGGTCTAATTTCGATAATAAAAACAACTGTTTACAGCCACTGTGTGTTTGTAACTGAGCACACATCAGCTTGATCTCTAGGAGAGTATATTTTGGGTAGTGGAGGCAGATACTGTGTCACACTCTCTCCCTCTAGTTTCATTCTGTCTAAGTGGAAAAGACAAGGATGAGGGTGGTCGCATTTAAAGCGACACATCCGCAGGCAGCCACGGCTCTGTCTGGTCCTCCATTATACTGCTGCACCCGCCTTGCGCTGTGTAGGAACTAGGTTGTTTCCATGGCGACCAAGCATTTGATGGACGGGCCTGTGGATGATGGCCGGTCTGCTGTGAGATCTTCCGCCCTCCTCTGCTGTCTACCGAATAGGAAGTTAATGATTTAGCAGGTGTGCATATCTGTTCATTAACGCATTCAGTGAATCCACAGAGCCTTCATATAATGCAGATCCATGATGCTTTCACTGTCAACCAACAGTAGGAATGAAACAGTTGCCTTCACACCCCACATTCACTCAACAAATCTACTTTTAGGTACAAACGCCTACACCATATCTCTTTCTCGCAGCCAGTCCCACACACCTACTGTACAGCACACGCAGACACAAAAGGATTTGGGTGTCTGACGTGGGAAGTTTGGTTTGTGTCCTAAATTTCGTTTCACCATACAAGACAGAAAATAAACAAAGATTTCAGACTCAAACATGGCAACCTGTTCTGTCTCCTCCTGCAGCATGCTTATGCAGACATCATAATTTAGTGCACCATGTGATGAACCCACCGAGTCTGTCCCTAGTTAGAGTCCATCTAGTCGTACTCGGCTGTGGAATGTGGCTAAATACATTTACTTGGGTGTTTAAATACAGATTTGTGCTTAATTTATTGCTACTGAATAACTGCATTGCACCATACTTAAGAGAGAATAATTGTAGAATTTATTGCATGTGATGAGCTTATAAAAGAATTAAAGATTAAACACACACGAGTCAGAGCAGCTGAGATTAGGTCTGCTTTGACCAGTAAAATGCTACTTACTTATTAATGAATTGTAATGTTTCAGTCATATTATATGGGCTACAATAGTATGACAAAGGCTATTATTGCACATTACAAGTAATCTTTTAATACTTTAAGTATTTCTAATCACACTACTAATAATTCCATGTCTTTAGTTTCTGCATGTAACATTTCTGGTTCCACAGATAGACAGATAGTATATATACTGATGATTGTTGCAGCACAGCTTAGACAGGTTTTAGACACTTACTCATGTCAGAAAACAACATGCAGACGCTTAAAAATGTCAAAGACTGTCATCAGATGTTGCAAATGACAAGATTCCTTACTTCTGAAATGGATCATTTAGATTTTTTTCTTTATACCGCAAACAGATATAAAATAACCACAAATCTCTCTCTGCAGAATCCCCTTAAAATCACTCTGTTCCAGCCTTTTTCCCAGTTATTTTCAAAAGGGATGTATCAAAGTGTTTAGCAGTGAGAAGAGGCAAAGCCCTCTTTAACGGATTACTGGGTGAGTAGGATAAGATTTTTCACTTCTTTTCCTTGTATCCTTCCTCTCCAGCTGCACGGCGATCAAATCCATATTGTTATTATTGCAGGTTTCCTCCTCAGGTTGTTAAGGAATGGCTAATAACAGGGCACTTTCCTCTAGAACAACACCATCATGGAAAGAGGCTGCAGCTGAACCATCTGTAATTATCCAGCACCGGAGTGAATGTATGTATGACAGCATGATTCCCCTCCTGCCTTCGACTCGACACCTGCAGGTCACAGTCACCATATGCTTCGGTTAGCAGTTCGCAATGAGAGCAGGACCCTCACGTGCACACATAAGAGAAGAACCGAGTTTTCATGCAGTATGATCATTCTCACATCGTACTACAACACATGCTTGCTAAATCCAAAATTAACATTACAGACGCAACGGATGTCATTTTTTCAGAACACGTTTCACTCTCCTGACATTGAGATGGGCTTCAGTTTGGCACACAAGGCAAACGCTATGTTTTTTCCTCTATAATTCAAACCCTCCCACAGGCTCAGCTTTGTTTCACATACAGGTATTCCTACACGGCAACAAAGAAGCTGTCTAATCCGTCAAAAAGTTTCAGGAAGCGAGGATTTGCATGACAAAACAAATATCGTGAAATGCTATTAAGATGATGTGGAGGACTGAATGAAATTGCCTTGGTCTCCTGCATAATTTCACAGCACGAGCACATCTTGTTATACTGAAGTATGAAAAGCACAACAGGTAGGCAGCCAGCATGTGCAGTGTGATTGGTAGTCAGCGTAGGTAATGCATAATTCATTCTCTGTGCGGCTCTCTGCAGAGCATGGCCATAATTATTTTGCAGTGAGACAGTTTGTTTTTGCATCCACTACATATATGTGTGTGTGCGTGTGTGTGTGTGTGTGTGTGTGTGTGTGTGTGTGTGTGTGTGTGTGTGTGTGTGTGTAGCCACTATTGTTGCTTTATGACTGTGTGCTTTCCAGAAGCACTGTGTAATTTCACTTGAGCTCTGTTTAGGCTTTGAATGCTTGTTTCCTTTTTCCCAAACTGGCCAGACTCCCCATCAGATATAATGAGGGAACATGGAAGCCAAACTAGAGGTTTGAAATGATAATTAGTAAGACTCCCTGCTACTAAAAGAGACAGAAAGACTGATTTAGCACAGCAGAATTAGAGATTGGACGACAGTAATAGGACACATTTAGACGGTAGTCGTATATTTAGCTGTGGTGCCCAGGAGCAGGAATGGAGTAAATCCAGATTTTAGTTCAACATCCATAATGTCTATTTATACCAGACGGCCATAGTAGCATGGCTTAAACTATGTTCATCACTACAGGAAATTGCAACTTGTAAGATTACTCTGCAGTATAATGTTAGGTTTCATCCAGTTCAGACTGGACCAACAACATGCAACAGAAACTGCTCATAATGAACAATAAAGAACAAACTGGATAGAACTAAAAAAGTTTTTAATCTGCACCATTACCAGACAGATTGATTATTCATGCATGCTCTGTCATCATTAGCACAACAGACGCTCTGATTGTATGTTTGCCATGACAAGAATGCCTCACAAGAGGCATCAAAGCCTTATGAACGTACTTTTTTCACCAGCTAACTGTCTCTTCTGCTGTCACTCTAATTAACAAAGTATGTATGGCAGACTGAGTTTGTCTGCTTGAGGCACATTTTCCTCTATGCAGTAAAGCAGCATGATTCTCATATGACTGCGCCCTAACCTCACGCACCAACTGTGGTTTGTTTCAAGTGATAGTGTAACAGCATGCTTTCATCCTTCTACACATTTTCCGTCATCCAAACGTTCCTCTCTCCACGCGCATTTTCCAGCTCCTCCTGAGGGATCCCAAGGGATTACCGGGCCAGATGAGATATGTAATCCCGCCAGCAAATTCTGGAACCTCCCCGGGTGTCCTCCCAGTTGGACTCGATGGAAAACCTCCAAAGTTTAGGAGGCATCCGAATTTGAAGCCTGAACCAACTTAACCCTCGTGTCGTCCTGCGGGTCAAAATGGACCCGTTTTAAAGCTTGAAAATGTGGAGAAAAAAATAGATTTTCACAATGATACTTCTGATGTCCACATTTTCAATATTTTTTGGAAATCTCTGAACATTTTTTGGTGGAAAAAAGAAATGTTAAAAATGTTTATTTAAGAACATTCACAAAAATATCAACCAAAATCCACCGAAATTTGCCGGATTTTGGTTGATTTTTATGTGAATATTCTTAAAGAAAATATTAGAAGTTTTACTGATATATATGGAATCACTTCAGATATTTTTAGGATTTTTTTGGAAGATTTTTACTCATTTTTTGAAAATATTTACAAAAATTTTCTTGCCAAATTTGGGGGATTTTTTTAAATAAAACTTTTAAGGGAAACTTTTAAGGAATTATTGGAATTTTCTTCCTGAAGGTTTTGCAAATTTTCAGAAATTTGGGGAATTTTGTTGCTGAATTTTTGGATTTTTTTCAGACAAGGAAACAATATTTTTGGTGCCCGTAAATGAAGACAACAGGTTAACTGGTTCCTTTTGGCACCAAAGAGAGGCAACTTTACTCTGAGCTTCTTCTGGATGTCCGAGCTCCTCCTCTTACGTTTAAGGCTGAGTCCAGTCAGCCTATGGGTGAAGCTTGTTTTACCTGCTTGCATCTGTAATCTCCTTCTATTGCTTACTACATAGAGCTCATGACCACATTTGAAGGTAATAAATTGAGAGCTTAACTTTCAGGCTCAGCTCAGTCTTCACCATGACAGTTCGGTACAACGTCCATCCAAACCAGAGGGAACAATCCACCGGTTTTCAATAGAGAACCACAACCTCAGGCATGGAGCTGCTGAAGGTGACAGCCTGATGAAGCAAAAAGAACCACATCATCTGCAAAATGCTGACATGCGATTCAGAAGTTCCTAAACACCTGCCTGAGATCCTGTCAATGAATGTCACAAACAGAATCTGAGACGAGGGCCAACCTTGGCGGAGCCCCTCCTCACCTACTGGAAGTATGTTTAATCTGTGCAGAGGATACAAACATAGCTCTCACTTTCGTTGTACAGAGACCAGATGGCTCATAGCACTCCTGCAGCATTCCCCACAGGGTTCCCCAGGAGATAGGGCCTTCTCCAAGTCTGCAAAATGCATGCTGGTCAAACTACCATGATGCCTCTCAGCTACTCTGCAAGCATCGTCACATTTTTCACTCTTCTAATGTGTTTAGTGAGGCCGCATTTGGGCACAGTGACGCTTTGAGCTACATGTCAACATGCTAACACGCTCCAGTGAGTAATGACTGATGTTGAGGATGGTTTGGTTTAGCGTGTTAATATCACATAACTGGCACTAAAACAGACAGTGGGAGATGAAACTATATCATAATGGTTTTGCCTGCACTGGCCTGGGACCAAAAGTATTGGATATGTTGTTAATGGGTAAAAAATAAAGAAAGTTTGGGATATTGATCTGTGAGACATTCGTGACTTACAGATAAATTTGAGCCAATCCATGAAACATTTCAGTTGACCTTTACATGAAAGCAGCAGAAAAGTCCAAAAGTCAGTAGGATTCACCCTCTGGTGAAATCTGGAGGAAATCCATCCATCCGTCCGTCCGTCCGTCCATCCATCCATCCATCTTCTTCCTCTTATCCGGGGTTGGGTCGTGGAGGCAGCAGATGAAGCAGGTCATTCCAGATGTTCCTCCTCCCAGCAACACTTTCCAGCTCTTCCTAGGGGATCCTGAGGTGTTCCCAGGCCAGATGAGATATATAATCCCTCCAGGGGGTTCTGGGTTTACCCTGGGGTCTCCTCCCAGGAGGACATGTTCAGAAAACCTCCAAAGAAACTCTCCCTGGAGGATCTGAATCAGATGTCCAAACCTCCTCAACTGGTTCCTTTAGAGGTGAAGGATCAGCAGCTCTACTCTGAGCTCCCTCCGGATGTCTGAGCTTCTCCCCTTATCTCTAAGGCTGAGTCCAGACACCCTACTGAGGAAGCTCATTTCAGCCGCTTGTATCCACGATCTCATTGTTTGGGTCACTACCCAGAGCTCATGACCATAGGTGAGGGTTGGAACGTAGATGGATGGTAAACTGAGAGCTTCTCCTTGAGGCTCAGCTCCCTCTTCACCACGATGGTTTGGTACAACGCCTTCATTACTGCTGACGCTGCACCAATCCTCCTGTCCATCTCATGCTCCATTTTCCCATCACTCATAAACAAGATCCCAAGATACTTGAACTCCTTCGCATCTTGAAGAACTGCTCATGGTAATCTTTTCAATCGCTGCTCCTGTCTATATAAAACTGACGGTGGATTTGATTAGTCACTACAAAAAGAAAGCAGGAGAAAACATACTTCTGTGGTCTGAGCAACCTTCCAGGTGACTTTCGGGTTTCACGTTTGATAAAGACATCTGTCAAAAGGTCACCTGATGTTTCGGTTTCTCCTTCCAAATAACTCATAGTAACGCATGTGGAAAGTGAAAACCCAAAAGGTAAATGTTATGTATTAAACATGAATCAGAGGGATTGTAAGCTGATTAACATTTTTCCTATCAAATCTATATTAATCTCAAATCAGGTATGAACACATTAGACACTTTAAAATATATTTTTAAAAAAGCACTGCTTTACAATAAACCTCAGCAGCAGAAGAACATTCAGCTCGGAGCACAATGAGTCTCCCACGACTGTACCAAGGAAGTGGGATGCATGAAATGTGTAACAAAAGACAACCCAAAGAGAGGTACGGCAATAAGAAACCAGAGCAAGAGGAGTCTGGGTCGGTGGAGCTGCCAGAGGAGCAATATGCAGGGAGGCAGGACGACCAGCAGGAGAAGGATTATGAATGAAATTATGAGCAAAGCCAATGGGGTGTTCATTAACACGTCCGCATGAATCTGGTTAGTAGGCTGTTTGAATGTGAATAAGTGGGCAGCTGATCGTCTGACAGGATGTGGAAGAAGTCTGAATACCTGAGTGACTGTATAATTCAGTGTATTACTACACAGAATTGTACTGAACAAGGGTTAACTCTGATGACATTCTGCTCCACACTACGATGTCAAATGTTCATAGCTGAATATTTAGATTTTTGTTTCAACATTGTGGCTTTTCCAGAACATTTAATTAAGAGGACTGACATTATTTCATAGTCTTTGCTAATACAATTAGGTTTAAACTGTTTAGTAATTTATCAGCTTACTACTCATTTATTTATTACCGACATTATTAAATATATATATATGTATAAAGTTTATAAATTTTTCATGGTCCTCCAGCTTCTGACTGGTTTGTTTTCAGCGTACAGCACCATCGACAAATCTCTAGTCTGTCAGTATTTCTAACTTCTATTTTTTAGCTGCAGCAATCAGCTTCCAGTTCCTTCATTCTGACTGAAGTTGTGAATGAATCTCTACTGTCTACTTACATTTCTGGCAAACATTACGAAGTCAGAAGGCTGCATTTGTTTGGAACCGTTTTTAGCTTCAAATTATTACACTTTTGGTGCATTAATGAGTTTTTTATGTCACCAGGACAGTACATGAACTACCGAGTCCACGCCCATGGTAATAAGGGGACTTTTCAGTTAGCTTAACAGCATGATTTATTCATGTGTTTACATTAGTTTTTTTGGACAACAATGGAGCAACATGTCACAGAGGAATAAATTACACCGGGCAGGCAATGCTTGTTAGGGCCTGGTTAAGCCTTGATTAAACTCCCTTGCAGACGTGCACTGAGACAGCTGTGGACATGTAGTAATAGCTATTATACTACTTTTTTGTTCTCTTGGAGTCCAGTTGGTGGACAGATATGCACAGTAGGTCTTCTGCTGCCGAACATGTGCACTAGCTTGTAGCATAACAGCTGCATGGACACGAATGTTCAGCTGTGAGGTAACGTCTGGAGGGGAGACTGTCCAGACTTTATACCTTACATTCCCCTGCTCACAAAAACAATAGAAGCCACAGAAACCTAATTGTTCTTGTTATACTTTCTAGTTGCTTGGAGAATGCTTTACATACATGTGCAACAGCAAAGTGGTTTTGCAGAAAGTTTGCACAGTTCCATAAAACTGATGCATAGATGTCCATGTACAGACTTGCGTACACCAGCTGATGGTGAAACTGACATTACTTCACAAAAAAAAAGAGAATCTTTGGACCAACTTAATTAATTGCTTCATTTGGTAACATGCAACTGAATCAGTTCATCCCAATTAAGCTACCAGGTTAAATTAATGCCTCTAGTTTCACTTAGATGTCCCTCAAATCATCCTCTCAAGTTGTTCGCATTGCAATACCTTAAATGTAAGGAAAGTCATCTTAAAGTGTTCAACTTTTCCAGCGCAATATTTGCTTCACCCAGACATAAAAATGTAAGACATCATTTTGTTACTAGACGTTCGTTCTTTCCTATTCTTTATTCTGGAACCTAATTTTATTTAAATTGTAATTTCAAGTTGGCAGATTCCACAAAAGGAAACTGCCATCATGAAAGCAGAAAGATAATTGAGAATCATTGAAAACAGTTCCACCAACAACAGGTCAAATATTCTTTCCACTGCAGATTCTCATGTACTCACTGTAAAGGAAAAAGTACTCTTTCCTCTTATTGAGGTAGTTCCTCGCAGCTGTTAGCTGAAGACATCCCAGAATATCTGTCAACTGCAGTCACCTTAACCCTCCTGTTGTCTTCATTTGCAGGGACCAAAAAATATTGTTTCCTTGTCTGAAAAAAATTGAAAAATTCAGCAAAAAAATTCCCCAAATTTCTGAAAATTTGCAAAACCTTCAGGAAGAAAATTCCAATAATTCCTTAAAAGCTTCCCTTGAAAGTTCTATTTTAAAAAATCCCCCAAATTTGGGAAGAAAATTCTTGTAAATTTTTTCAAAAAATGAGTAAAAATCTTCCAAAAAAATCCTAAAAATATCTAAAGTGATCCCATATATATCAGTAAAACTTCTAATATTTTCTTAAGAACATTCAGAGAAAATCAACCAAAATCCAGTGAAATTCACTGAATTTTGGTTGATTTTTATGTGAATGTTCTTAAGAAACATTTTTAACATTTCTTTTTTTCCATCAAAAATGTTGAAAGATTTCCCAAAAATGTTGAAAATGTGGACATAAGAAGCTTCACTGTAAAAAAAAAAATTTTTCCCCACATTTTCTTTAAAACGGGTCAATTTTGACCCACAGGACGAGACGAGGGTTAAAGTCTTTAGGTATTTTATCAAACTTTGTTAACATTTCTCCTGAATAAAGTTGCTTTTAAAGGGAAAAATATATTCTTCTCCCTGCTGTTTAGCTGTGACAGCAACAAGCTGTGGAATAAAATAAAGAAAAACTAAAGCTACTCCTACAACCTAATACTAATATTGTAAATGCTCTGGTAATTTGACTTTTCTGTCTTATGTTAAAACTCCACAGCTCTCTGACATGCCTAACCAAAACTGCATCACCTATGTGCAGAGTTCTATTTTTCAACCACACAGGAGTTTGTAACAGCCTCTTCCATTCTCATTTTCTCTCCTGGGATTGATTTCAGACTTTGCAGTGACAGGAAATATTTTCTGAAAAACATGTCTTTACTGAGACTGCAGCTTTCCCCCCATTCCCCCCCAGTATGTGTCTGACTTCCTGCTTCAGGCTGCCCAGAGGCTGCCATTAGAAGCCTGGAATGAGAAGGTCTTTCTATGCAGTCATCCAAGTGTGACAACCAGTAGGATACATGGGTCATCAGTGATCTATTCAGGGCTTTCAGCTGGAGTGTTTCCCTGGCACCATGCCCCTGAAAGGTCACCAGTATGTGAGATAACATTTTTACAACCATCTCATGCTTGGTTGAACTACTTTGTATGCAGGAAGGAGCAACAACAAAGCCAGGGTTGGTTAGGGGAGTCTCTGGGGTAAAAGAAGAAGTGAAGAAAAGACAAGTGTAATCACAGAGACACCGTGACTGTTTAAATCAGCCCTGGTGCCACTTTCACTGTGGGGCTTAACTCACTGCTGGATTGCCTGTGTTGGGTAATTTGAGACGTGTTTGGATTTTCTGGGTTCATCGTGAGAAAAACACAACAAAAAATGCAATTGTGATGCTAATAATCATCACACTCTTTATACATGGAATGACATTCAAGGTTTCCAACAAAGAAGAAACCCGATGAAGCTGAAAGCATCACGGTCACATCAGAGGTTTTCTACCCGAGGGCCCGACTGGAACCTCTCCAGAAGACTGCTTTTACTCAGCATGCTGCTACTTTCTTTAACCCTCCTGTTGTCCTCATTTACAGGCACCAAAAAATATTGTTTCCTTGCCTGAAAAAAATCCAAAAATTCAGCAAAAAATGCCACAAATTTCAGAACATTTGCAAAACCTTCAGGAAGAAAATTCCAATAATTCCTTAAAAGTTTCCCTCAAAATTTTTATAAAAAAAATGTAAAAATCCCCAAAATTTGTGATTCCATATATATCATTAAAACTTCTAATATTTTCTTTAAGAACATTCACATAATTTTTTGTGAATGTTCTTCAGAAACATTTTTAACATTTCCTTTTTTCCACCAAAAAATGTTCAAAGATTTCCCAAAAATGTTGAAAATGTGGACATGAGAAGTTTCACTGTGAAAATA
Organism: Amphiprion ocellaris; assembly: GCF_022539595.1. Classification (NCBI taxonomy): domain Eukaryota; kingdom Metazoa; phylum Chordata; class Actinopteri; family Pomacentridae; genus Amphiprion; species Amphiprion ocellaris. The sequence continues at coordinate 525,751 of NC_072776.1, read as the reverse complement.
TGTTTTTTTTCCACATTTTCAAAGGATAAAACGGGTCAGTTTCACCCACAGGATGACACGAGGGTTAAACATTAATGGATTGCTTAGAACAAGAAAGTTGATTTTCATTTTCATTTTTATATTCTAAAATTTATTGTAGTATTTTTTAAGGTATCATAAAGCAGCTCAGTTATTTGAAAATTTGAGCATGTTTATGAGGAGAAAGAAAGGACAAGAAACAACCCAAAAGGTGAGATGCACCACACAAAGCTACACATTTCTCTGTAAAAGCTGGATTTTTAGATGAATCAGAAGGAGGTGTCTTGTTTTATACATTCCTTAGCCCTCGTGTTGTCCTGTGGGCCAAAACTGACCCATTTTAAAGTTTGAAAATGTGGAAAAATATATATATTGTCACAGTGAAAAATTCCACATTTTCAACATTTTTTGGAAATTTTTCAACATTTTTGGTGGGAAAAAAGAAATGTTAAAAAAACGATTCTTTAAGAACATTCAGAAAAAAAATCAACCAAAATCCAGTGAAAATATTTGAACTTTTACTGATATATGTGGAGTCATTTCAGATATTTTTAGGATGTTTTGGAATTTTTTTTTTCATTTTTGGAAAATATTTACAATTTTTATTTTTTTTATTTTTTAAATTTTTATTTCTTGCCAAATTTGGGGATTTAAAAAAAAAACGTTTAAGGGAGACTTTTAAAGAATCTGGAATTTTCTTCCTGAAGATTTTGCAAATTTTTATAAATTTTAGACAAGGGAACAATATTTTTTGGTGCCGTAAATGAAGACAACAGGTTAAATGACATATGATAGAATCTGGACACTATTTCATTTTAACTACAGATGCATTAATTTATGCTGAAATCACACAAGAGAAATGAAAAGTTCTGCTTCAAGAAAAACATTTGAACTGAGCCATGTTGGTTTTTTGTAATTTTACAGACATTTCTATGTATCTTTTATTTTTTATGAAAGTTGTTCAGTTTCATATAAATGGTTTTAACAAATATGCATTCTGTGATTAGCCAGTGGGTGTGGAATGACATTATTTAAATAACCCTAAAGCTGCTTAAGAGGAAGCAAAGAGGTGTGTGGTTAAAGAAAATAAATAAGAACCTTAAAGGTGTTAATCCATCCATCCATTATCTATACACCACTTAATCCTCAATCCTTAATCCTAATCCTCAATCCAGCACGCTTCAGCTGCTGCTACATCGGCCTTCTCACACCGGACTTGATCAGATGATGCCATCTCATGGGTTGGACTGCATAAGCGCTCCCCAGGGTTTCACCCTGAAACTGAAACCCGACATGCAACTGAAACACTCAAGACCAAGATACTCAGCTGTGTTTTATGTCTGTGTTCTTTAACCTTGACAAAAAGTGGAACTCCGCAGGGATTCAGAGAGTGGAGCTGCTGAAAGGAGTTCAGTCACATGAAAGAGCAGCTGGATGAAATGAACATTCCCTGAAGGCCTGGCTGCTGCTTCTGATACTCCTACAGGCACACCACAGGGAGAAGGCTGAAAAAGCATTATGGCACGGTGAAAAACATGACCTGAAGGTCCAGCTCATCTGCAGCGGTGACCCCACCCAACCACCAGTCGTACACTCCTGCCTTCAAGTGCGTTTCAACTCTCACATATTTCCTTTTGGTCATTCTCTCCCTCCTCCTGAGCTTTTCCCTTTGCATGTGTGAATGTACTTCTTCGCAGTCAATTTGCAAGATAATCAGCATTCAGTATTTTCCCCCACGTTATATCATGTTCTCAATCTGCGAGTGAAAGAATGTGTTTCGTAACAGCAGATACAGACTTCCTCTTCAAACAGGACACTGATCAGCAGAAACTTTGCACAGCGAACCAAAAACTGCAGGAGTCTGCGTGTGTGCAAGAAAGTCGACACTTCAGAATAGCCACAAATCAGACGGAAAAGTATTAGTGCCATCCCAGCGAAAAATATTTCCTCAATATCTAATTTTAAACGTGTTGTGTTGTTTGTTGTTGCAACAAAAATAAATCAAGAAATATGTCTTTATCCCACAAAATTGACAATTTCCATTCACCCTCGTTTCGTCCTGCAGGTCAAATTGACCCATTTTAAAGTCTGAAACTGTGGAAAATATATATATATTTGCACAGTGAAGCTTCTGATGTCCACATTTTCAGCATTTTTGGGAAATGTTTCAACATTTTTTGGTAGAAAAAAGAAATGTTAAAAATGTTTCTTAAGAACATTCACAAAAAAATCAACCAAAATCCAGTGAATTTCGCTTGATTTTGGTTGATTTTTATGTGAATGTTCTTAAGAAAATATTAGAAGTTTTACTGATATATATGGAATCACTTTAGATATTTTTAGGATTTTTTTGGAAGATTTTTACTCAGTTTTTTAAAATATTTACAAGAATTTTCTTGCCAAATTTGGGGATTTTTTTTAAATAAAAGTTTTAAGGGAAACCTTTCAGGAATTATTGGAATTTTCTTTCTGAAAATTTTGTGAATTTTCAGAAATTTGTGGAATTTTTTGCTGAATTTTTGGATTTTTTTCAGACAAGGACACTATATTTTTTTGTGCCGTAAATGAGGACAACAGGAGGGTTAAAACAAGAAATTTTTCTTGTTATAAAAAGAGTGGTTGGACTGTTGCTGCAACAATTCAATTCAAAGAACTCTATTTTTTGGTTAGGAACTTCATTTGTGCCAGAGCATCTGTGTCTATACTGTACACACAGTTCACGTACACAATAACATATATAATAAACACAGGCAACATACCAGAGATAATAGATAAAAAGACTGGTAAAAATTTAAGATTAAAAAGTATATGTTATCCTTACAAAAGTGCGAGGTGCCAAATACATAATAATTCAAAAGATTCTAAAAAGGTGGGAGTAAAATAAATAAAATGGCTCAGCCATTCATAGGTCTGATGGATGTGGGCATGAAAATTAACATGGCTCAAGATATTTCAATTTGCTCTTAAAACAAGACAAAAATGCAGCCAGAGCCTAAACAGACACCGCAGCCTAAATCCAGAGAATAATCTGACAAATGCAGACATGTGGCAGTTCTTCTGTTACTATTATGTCTGTGTGCTGCTTTTCTATTGTTTTGGACAGCAGTGCATATTCACTGTGTGATTTTAGTGCCAGATTGATTTGTTGCTAGAACAAGGAAAAAAGAATAATTTAGGATGTACTAATTGCCAAATATGTCATTATAATGCTAAATTATACAATGTCAAGGATTTCGTTAAACATTTTCTTGCTAAAACTAGAAATGAAGACATTTGTTTTACATAATATTTTTCATATTCATTTTTCCATTATTTTTCATCCTTCTTTTAGTTTTGTATTGTTTTATGAAAGCAGTAATGATGCACCAGATGACACTAATGAGAGATAAAACTGATAAAGTACAATCATTTGAATGTAAACTGTGGGTTGGCGTTTTGCAGTAGTTCTGGTTATCTACTGTCTTCATCACTCGTGTAATGTTTTCATGTATGCGGAGCCTCACATGTGATATCTCTGCCCACATAAGCATCATTTCCCTCCCTGCAGTTTCCTGTTTGAAACATCTGTAAATTTAGTTCCTGTGTGACTTCCTGGCCGGCAGGAGAACCAACGACAAGGGTTACCAATCTCTGGTTTGTGCCCCAGGGGTCTGGGGGATGGGGTGGAGGGGTGCTGAGCAGATGGGGCAACAGAGGCTAGTAAACAGCCAGGGGTGGCCGAGCTGTGATGTATGGAAGCGTAAAACAAGCCAGAGGTCGACAGACAAAGATCTGAGCGTTAGAAGAGTGGGGGTGGAGAGAAGACAAAACGAGCCCTAAATGAAGACACAACAGAAGAGTCGTCTGGGAACATCAAGAAATATGGTCTGTGTGTGTGGAGTGGAGAGTGGGTGTTACTGTTAGCATGGAGGCTCAAAATAAAACCCACTGGCTTGGTTTCAAATCTCACAATGAGGCCTGAAATTATTTGTCAGCTAACAGAAAAATATTCTTTGTAAAGTGTTAAAGTAGGTTAAGATTAGATGATATTTTTTGCCAAAAACCGATATGCCGATATTGTCCAATTCTCAATCTCTGATTCTGATGTCAACTGATACCGATATCTGTGGGCTGTTTAACTAATTCCAGGTAACATCACGTATCTCCTGTGGTGGAATTAACACATCAGGCCTCATTTTATCGTGATGCTCCATTGGATGCATTCTCAGATGCAACAAGGCTTTCAGATGGAAACATTGTCTGTAAAATAAGAAAACTACTTCAGCTGAAGTTATGGAAAAAATGCCTTTTTTAAAAATTGTCTCAAACAACAGTTCACACTCTCCTTCTCTCTACGAGTCTCTTACAATGTGGCAGCTATACCATACAATTTTGCAAAATCCAGGCATTATTTTATCCGTTTTCATAATAGACAAAAAAAAAAAAATGCTAAAGATATTGACTGATGTTACGTTTTTATGCCAATATTGGGCCAGTAATATCGGTGGGCCGATATTATCAGACATCCCTAATTAAGATAGAACTTTATTAAACCTGAAGGAATTTCTTGTGCCGGATATGTGCTCAGAAAAAAATGACATGAGAATCAATGCAGTGTCTGATAGAAAAGCAAAAAGTTGGATACATTAGTAAAAATAAAAATAAATAGATGAATAGAAAAGTAAAAAAAAGTTACACTGGCGAAGATTCTGAGGTAGTAAAGTAGTGTTACATATGATAATGAACTATTTTACATGAGATATTCCAGTATTATCTGTATAATGTTTGTATTCAATGCTTACTCAAGCAAAAAAATGTGAAATAGGCTGACTAATTTTCAGCATTTTCTTTCACTATAAATCAGATATCTTAAATTAAAAGCATCAGCTGAGAAACTGGCTGTTTGTGCCACACTAGCGGCATGGCTCCAGGGCACTAATATCTCAAAATCAACTGAACAAACTTTCATGGCATTCTTAGTTCCCAGAGGATGAATCCTAATGACTTTTCCTGTGTTGCTACTCAGTGGTGGAAATCTGAATGCATCAGCTACATAATCTGGATTTAAGAAATAAACTTCACTTGATTCAAGTCAATGCGTTTTATTGGAAAATAACTATTAGTTCATATTGTCAAGTTTGCTCATGTGTTGCTGCAAATTCTAAAATAAATAGTTGATTTCAATACTAGACTGTTTACATGGTGTAGAGTTATTTATAAATGAGGGAGGAAGAACCATGGTCATATTTACAACTATTGTATTTTCAACCAACTGTATGCAGACGGATATCTGAAAATGCTTATATCACACTTTTTAATCTGGTTTCAAGGACAAGCTGGTCTTAAATCTAGAGTCATGTCTCTGTTATACAACCTAAAATAAGTAAAATACATCCTAAATTTTATACTCAACATGAATGTTTAAAACGCAAATGTTTACTTATGAGTTAAAAACAGCTGCTTGGCTAAAACACAACAAATGCTGTCAAAACACGACTAAATATTAGGATTTCTAGCTAACTGTGAGAAGACATATCTGAAAATGCTTCAATTAATCTTTGTAATCTTATTTCAAGTACTACATGGTCTTAAATCTAGAGAAGTATCACTATAATACAACTCAAAATAAGTTTAATACATCTCAGATTAGGAGGTTATATGAAAGCAAAGTACTTTTTTTAAGCATATCTGGCTTATTTTAAGACACCTAAGCTTGACAATCCTGGTAAAATAGAGCTTAAAATAAGTTTTCCCAGTTAATTTTAAGATCTCAATATTCTAAATATCATATCTTATTTCGAGAAATCTGACCAAGCCTTTTTTCACTTGTTTTATTGGCAGATTTTTTAGGGTAAATGTTCCTTGAAAATTAGTTTTCTTTTCATGTTTTGAGAGGAGCATTTTTTCCAGTGCATGGACTTCAGAAGTCCCTAACTTATATATTGACCCATACAAAAAATGACCTAACCTACACTTAGTAGCACCCCTAAACCTGATAGCTAACATTTACTGCAAATTGTAGTTAACAGGTACTGAACAGTCCTGAATCTGGTCCTGCCTTCAGTAAGAAGTGTCTTCAACAGAAGAATACTCAGGTCTGCAGTGGAAAATGCTGAAGAAGCCTCAGATAAAGACATAGAGACAAACTACTCAGACCAAATGTTTTAAACAGGTGCTATGATGAGTGATGCAGCCTGATTGGAGGGCAGCGCTGGGTACCGGTCCAATCAGTGACGGTAGGTGGCAGAACAGAGGAGGAGGAGGCAGACACATGCTAATTTACATAGAAAAAAACAGAGCGGGGAAAGAAACTTTAGCTCAAAGCACAGTTCTGCCCATAGACTATATAAAAGACGGATGCAGCCTTCTGCGGGGCTTAAACGTGCATTATTTCTAACAGCCAGCAGGGGGCGACTCCTCTGGTTGCACAAACAATTCTGATGGCTAAGAAGTCTATGTGAAAGTGATTGCACTTCTCTTTAGATTTACAACCTCAGCAAACATTTTCCTTAAGAGTTTATGGTCTCAGTGCATTGTTTCAAGTCTCCTTCAATACAGCAGGATGTGATATTTTTAAATTATGGCCCCATTTAGAGTAAAATAGACACTAAAGCAGAGTATGTTTGAGGGTGTGACTGTCTTATGACTGATAAATTGCTATCATATGGGCGTGTTGTGTCCTCAGGTTGTCCATCAGATCTAGTGCTCATTCGTCACATCCACTTTCAAAAAACCTGCCAACCTCAAGGCTTCCAAATAGTCGCCTATAAATCAGTGGGTGTCGTCTCTGTGGCTGCATCAGTCAGTGATGGTGACTTAGTGGAAACCCTCTGGAGCTGTTTGTATGAATGTAAACTCTTCAGCACTATTTTCTGATTGTTTTATGAACTAAAGTTTTAGTCAGTTCATGAAGACAGTAAAGAGCAAATAAAATAGAAGTGTGTTTCTTCATAAATACTGTTGTCATATGAGTGTTGATAATGGATAAGATAACAGCACCAGTGAGTGTTGGTCGGCTACAGAAGGACAGATCTCATTAAAACACTCAGCAGATACATGTGGAATCAAAGACAGCAAATGATGGATGCAGCGAGACGGATATGACAGATGGCGAGAGGAGAAACAGAAGAATGTTGGATAACTTTGACCCATCTGCAGTGAAGGAATGATAAATGACTCCATTTCCAGCGGGAGCAGGCCTTCCTTTAGCAAGCCTTCCCCGTGGGTCTCGCTGTGTCACGGTCTCAGTCGTGCCTCTTCATCCTCTGTGTTTCTGCTGTTTTTCCCTTTTTTCCCTGCGTCTCCACTGCCCACCTTGTCTATCTTTTTGTTCCCTCTGTGAGTCGTGATGCTCGTCTGATTGTTCATCAGCCTACGTATCCGTCTATCATCCGCCCAGCAGCGCTTCATTCCCGGTCATCTCCGGTCGCTGCTGCTCCGTCAGCCTGTTCGGTGCATTCCTCAGCCTCTTTGTACGACTAGCTTTCTGATCTAATTTGTTGTTTTGTCTTATTGGATTAACCCTGCATTCTGCGTGGCCTCAGATCCCCTCTGCCTCCGCCTGCTGACCAGTCTGCTGATTTCTCTGACCTCCAGCCACCTGCCTGCACTTTACCCAGCGCTGCTCTGATCAGCCGCCTGCTGGGCTGCCTCTTTAGTTAGCAGTCATCACATTAGAAAACACAGCTAATAATGCTGCTGCAAAGAGTTTATCTGGCTGACACTTATGATTTAACCCTCCTGTTGTCCTCATTTACAGGCACCTAAAAATATTGTTTCCATCCATCCATCCATTATCTATACACCGCTTAATCCTCACTAGGGTCATGGGGGGGCTGGAGTCTATCCCAGCTGACTCAGGTGAAGGCAGGGGACACCCTAGACAGGTCACCAGTCTGTCACAGGGCTACATACAGAGACAAACAATCACTCTCACATTCACACCTACGGGCAATTTAGAATGATCAATTAACCTCAGCATATTTTTGGACTGTGGGAGGAAGCCGGAGTACCCGGAGAAAACCCACACATGCACAGGGAGAACATGCAAACTCCATGCAGAAAGATCCCGGGAAAGCCGGGACGCGAACCAGGGATCTTCTCGCTGCAAGGCGAAAGTGCTAACCACTACGCCACTGTGCAGCCCCTAAAATATTGTTTCCTTGTCTGAAAAAAAAAATCCAAAAAATCTGCAAAAAAATTCCCCAAATTTCTGAAAATTTACAAAACCTTCAGGAAGAAAATTCCAATAAGTCCTTAAAAGTTTCCCTTAAAAGTTTTATTTAAAAAAAAAATCCCCAAATACACAAAAAAATTCTTGTAAATATTTTCAAAAAATGAATAAAGATCTTCCAAAAAAAATCCTAAATTATCTAAAGTGATTCCATATATATCAGTAAAACTTCTATTTTCTTTAAGAACATTTTTAACATTTCGTTTTTTCCACCAAAAAATGTTCAGAGATTTCCCAAAAATGTTGAAAATGTGGACATCAGAAGTTTCACTGTGAAAACATATATATTTTTCCCACATTTTCAAACTTTAAAACGGGTCAATTTGGCCCACAGGACGACATGAGGGTTAAAGAATGCCAAATAGAAATCTATGAGAGGATTTTGGAATGCCAAAGACGTCATCTGCTTTATAACAGCCAAACTGGGAAAAACATCCAACCAGTGGAGGCCTGTGGAAATAAAACCTGTATGGGCTTTCAAACTTCTTTTGTCATCAAACTTGACCAGCTTGCAACTGCATATTAAATAAATTGAACAAATTAATGACAACCATAATTGGCTTTCACTGGTCCAAAATCATGGAAGGAAATCAGTGCCCCAGAAACTGAATCTTACAGATTTACATCAATTTATGTCAACCTACAAAATTTTAATAAAAAACTGAATTTGAATCCTTTTATAGAATTGAACTGAAACTGAAATTGAATTGAAACTGTATTCCAATTCACTTGAAACAGAATGTAGTGGTTTGGAATTGAATTCTGATTCTCTAAAATTGTAGGATCAATCTATAACTGAGGGACTTCTGAAGTCCATGGGATATATCTGCATACATTTTATTAAAGTAAAAAAAGAATGTTTTTATATTCATTGTGATCATGTCTATAAAGATTCCATCATTATTTATCATGGAAACAGTCACTTATTAATAAAAAAATGACTGGATATCACTAAAATGTCAACTAAATAACCGTCTGAATTTAATACCAACCACCTTCTAATGAGCTAAACAATAATAAAATGAGCTGATTGAGAAATAGTTTGGATTGTGTTCTTTTATGAAGGTGAGATAATCATGGCAGATATTTTTTTTTATAGTACGTCGTGTTGATTTTAGGCCTGAAAAAATGTAAACTATGCTACCAAAAGTCCCGCTATTACACACTGACCCTGTAATAAACCCTCAAAGAAAATTCAACTCCCTAAATTCAGCTTTCACAATTCAAATTTCCTTCTCCAAATTCAAATTACGTGATTCAAATTTTTTTATTTCAATTATTCAAGTTGAGCAATGCAAGTTCAAATCTAAATCATTGAAACTCAGTTTCTGGTGACACCAAACTGATTCTGTATCATTCCTGTTGCAAACATGACTCCGAATACGTGTACAGATCCTGCTGGACAGTACCTGGTCACACTGCATTCATACTGAATCATCATACGTGAACGTATAGGAAGGTAAACTGAAGTTAGCTCGAAGGACAAACTGTGAAACTTTATTCTAGGGAGTGCTCTACCTGTCACAAAAAGCTTTCCACACTAAACCTATGAGTTCCTCTGGGCTGCCGTCCCTGTTCTGTTTGTTGACAGCACTCAGCCATCGATGGAGAAATCTTTTCCTCCTGCATGTTACGAGACGTGCTTCACAACTTTTAGGGACGATGATGACAAGTTTAAGAGTCTGAAAATGCTACATTTTATGCATTTCTAGCCAGCATGAGTGAGTAACCCAGAAGTATGGAAATACGTGGATGACCCCAGTCTTCCATCAGTTGTTGCAGAGTGTCATGCAACTGTGCACGTGTGGTGTAGACCCTGAAGGGAAAAAGCACTTTTTACACCTCATTAAGCAGCAAAGTGAAGATGGCTGCTGAGAGGCAAGACTTTCCTATAAGGACTTTGGTTCTGTGCAGGACTATAGGCTCCTTTTATGTCTCTATTCTGAGCTTTCTCATCTCCTCTGTCCTCCGTCCACCCACCTGAGACCTGGAAACTGACCTCAGCGTGGGATCTTGAAGGATGTCTCGATTCCTAAAATGCACCTCGAGAAGAGAGGAAGCTTCCTGGAGGAGTTCTGAGAGAAGATGCACAGGTGAATCCTGTCATGATGCAGCTGTCATGTGCAGGGTCAACATCTGATTGAGCCTGTATGTGACCCTTTCATAAAAAGTAGTGTGGATTTATCGCATGTCAGCATGTTTACTACAATATCTTTTTAAATAGCTTTCAATTGAAATTTTAGTCAACTGAATATTTTATATTTTAGAAGAATCTTACTGTAAAAATGCCATGTGGTGTTTGGTTGCAAAAAGTCCCACAATTATATATTGACCCTGTAACTGATGTCGCTTTAAAACAGTAATTCTGCTTTAACCCTCCTGTTGTCTTCATTTACGGCCACCAAAAAATATTGTTCCCTTGTCTGAAAAAAATCCAAAAATTCAGCAAAAAAAAATCTCCAAATTTATAAAAAAAATTGCAAAATCTTCAGGAATAAATTTCCTAAAAATTCCTTAAAAGTTTTATTTAAACACATCCCTAAATTTGGCAAGAAATAAAAATTCAAAAAAAAATTTAAATTTAAAAAATATATATATAAATTGCAGATATTTTCAAAAAATAAATAAAAATCTTCCAAAAAAATACTAAAAATATCTAAAGTGATTACCTATATATCAGTAAAACTTCTAATATTTTCATTATTAAAAAAATTTTAATTTTTCACATTAAAAAAAAGATATTTTTTCTGCATATTCTGCACGTTGCAGAAAATGTTCAAAAATTTCCCAAAAATGTTGAAAATGTGGAAGTTTTCACTGTGAAAATATATTTTTTTCCCACATTTTCAAGCTTTAAAATGGGTCAATTTGACCCACAGAACAACATGAGGGTTAAGGATGCCTCATTTCTCGATTCCTGTCTTCTCGTGTCTCTTTCTTGTTTCCTCCACTTGTGTCTCAAGTGGAAGAGATTAAAATAAGAAGAAAGTAGGTGAAGAAAGGAATCCAGGACATAAAAACTAAAACATGAGGAGAGAGTTATTGCTTGACTGAGATCAGCGACTTTCTAAAGTCCAACAGTCAAGAAGTTAGTGATCCAGTAAACCGTATGACGAACATAAAACTTTACTTTTTATACAAATGAAGTAAACATGACATAACGGAGTAATTATTAAAGTTCAGATGTGCTGGCAGTTCATTCTGAAAACGTTATGTAAGTAATCCAAACTATCATCTGCACTAAGGAGATCCCAACATTAAAACAACCTTCAAATAAATGCAGCGCTTCCAAAACTATGAAACCTTGAAATATTAGTAGAAATGTTGTTCTGTGTAAATATTTTAGACTCTGAGGATGTTTAGCCATGAATAGCTTTTTAATTAAATCAATAATGGGTGTGTTTTCAGCTTTCAAGGTTCTCGTAATGCAGTTTGTTTCAAGCATCTTGGAGAAGTTTCCACAACTCTTCTGTGGATTTAATCTGTTTTCTGTCTCTTCATATGATGCCACACTGACTCCATATGATGATATTGCAACTCTTGGGGGGACAAATCATCTGTTGAAGGACTCTGAAGACAGTTGTTGTGGCTCTGAGTGTTTGGTGTTGTTGTCATGCTGCAGAATATACTCTGGACACCTCCTTGGTAGAACTGCGAGATGGATATGAATCTAAACACCTGAAGTGTTGTTGCACAGTTTTGTACAATATAAAAGGCTATCTAGTGTCCTTCACCTTGGCTATTCTGTTCATATGGCTGTCTTCAAATGTGTTTATCCTTTTCATTTCCTCCGAGCCGCTGTACACACGATGTTACTAACTTTCTGTAGTTTGTGTTTTTTTCTCACCCTGTACCTCTCTGCTGGTATTTCTGAGGTCTGATCTGTGGATGCCGCTTCACTCCACTGTTTATGTGCTTTTGTTTGTTTTCCATTTGTCTCTGCTATTGTTCTCTCTCCCCTTTAACTTCACCCTAACCTGTCGAGGCAGACGGCTGCCCTCGCTGAACCTGGTTCTGCCGTTAAAAGAGAGTTTTCTGCCTACGCTCATTAATGTGGATGCTCTTAAGGAATCCTTAGATTTTCTGGGTTTTCCGTCTTTCATTTTGTAGGGTTTAAGTTGTAAATTAGTCAGATAATTTTCCTTTATTAATAGGACTGTAGGGTCTTAACCTCAGCTGTTGTTTTAGTCAGGTTAATTTGTAAATTAAATGTGTAATTTTGTAGGGTTTGAACCATAATATTTAAATTGTTCAGCAAGGCAAAACTGATCATAAATCACTGTGAGGCCTCAACTTAAATATTTCAGCTTGTTAGGTGGATTAAATTTGATTTCTCTACAGTAAAGCCCTTTGGCTCAGCGGCTGTTGTTTTAAATGTGCTATATTAAAAACAGTGATTTGACAATTTACACAAAATTACCTTAGGCAGTTAACCATAAAAGTACAGTGCATAGCCTCAGTAATGACAGAATGACCTGCTGGTTTGTTCATCAAGCAAGAAACACTCAACTAAACTGTTTATTGTCTTGGAAGGGAGAGATCTGGCAACTCAACAGGCAGGCTTCAATACTCCAGAGACACTGTCCAGGTGTACCACGTTAATTAGATAATGATGATAATAATCTCCGCCAAGCCAGAGACTTACAGGGTAAAGCACAGGCACAAGGCCATGGAGCAAAAACACTCTTTTGTTTTTAGATTATTTACAGTGTGGCTAATGGGGATGGGAACGCTGACCAGAGGATCAGCCAGTTAGATCCAGACTGAAATATGTGAACATCGTTGGATAGATTTTCACCTGACTCTGATCAAACACTTACTCAATATTAGCATGATAATGTGCTGCATCAGTTCAGTAAAAATTGTGAACATTTCTGTCGAATTGTCATTGTGACCGTGTTCAAAGCAGCGTTCTGCCTCACAGCTTCAGTCCTGCCGTGGCTGGACACCCCTGCCTGGCTGATTTGTCAGCACCATGGCTTTTCAGCAACCAACCCTTAACTCTCTCTGTCATCTTTTCTGGACGACTTCGCTCTGATCTGCAGCAAGCACCTGTTCTCTCAAACACAAAGACAAGCTTTATCACCTAGAGAGAAACTGTAAAGCTCACTCTACCTGCTCTGGTTCTTTCTCTCGGTATCACATCTTATCATATCTGCATCTTTCACTCATTGTTTTGTGGAGCTCTTGTCTTTTGAAGTGAAACAAACAGAGAGTTCATCAGCAACTTCCAGACTGTGCATGATTATTCTCATACATGCAGTGATTCCCGTTCATTTCTCTTCCCTCTGTGAATGAATAGCAGGTGAGGAGGGGGAGAAAGTAATTCCTCTGGGCAAACATTAATTCTCTTGATCTCCTTTCTGCCTGTAACACAGTCTGTGGACATAACACCCAGTTCTGATAGTGTCCTTGGTCCGATGGATTTCTGCCTGCACTGCAGAGGAATCATAAGTCTGGAAGTGCAATAAGCAGAAGAAGCAGGAGAGACAGGAGAAGAGAGGCACCAAATCTCACTGATATTCTCAAGGACGGTGCCAAACGCTCTGCTCAAGGGCTCGATAGCTATTCTCCACCCGTATGTTCATATATTAGCATTAGGTCTGTGAGCATCCACAACTAGCTGCATATATTATTTAATTTAGCACCATATCATCAGCTGTAATCATGAAGTGTCATTCTAGACGTCTAAGTGTCTGTTACTGTGAAATATTACCCAAGAATCACAAGAATTGTGTTGATATTGTCAAGTTTTCACACTTGTTCCATTTTCATTTGCAACCACAGGAGACTAGTCACGGCTGTCTCTATTATTCCACCAAGGTCAGCCGGCCTGATGAGGAGGAAGAGCCAGGAAGACAACACCGCTCACCGAGACGAGAGGTCGTAATCAGAGCGAGCGAAGCTACAATCAAACATAGACCTCTCGCAGAAAGCAGACAAAGCGTGACAAAAGGAGAAAAAAAACATAATCATAGCAACGAAGCGAGGAATTTGATAAAAATACTTTCTGAAGCAAAACCTTTAATCATACAAGGACAAAGAAATGAGAAGGTGGATGAGAAATTAGAGGAAGGAGGAAAAAAAGGCAGACGGAGTGGGAGACAGAAGGCAGGATGGAGTAGATGGAGGGTGAGGGTGGAGGTATTTTTACCGAGTTCTAATCAGAGCCAGCACATCAGATGTGGCCTGTTGCGAAGACGCCCTCTCAGTTAATCAGAGCAAAGAAACACAAGAGGAGAAAAATTTGGTTCCTGATGCCAGAGCAAAAAACTGTGGAAAGCCAGATTCAAATATGCTGCATAAAGAAGAGGATTTGGTGTGTACAGTGCACGGAAATGAGGACAGAACTGAGTAAATTCTCCTCCTTACGTAAATGTTTTACGCATGAGAGATCCCTCCTGTAGTCTTGAGGGTTTAATAAGCGAGGAGGAGGAGGAGGGAGGAAGGAAGGAGGGATGCTTTCTGCCATCCTGTCTTCAGCCAGTCCAGGGCTGAGCCAGAACAGAGGGAGGGGATGAGGGTGAGGATGGACTCGGGGAGGATAAAAATCAAGCCTCCCTCATGTTTGCTTACGTTTTAGGGAACATTCTGCCGCTCGCTTGGCCGTTTCTCTCCTCACTTTATAATCCTGGCGGCTGGAGCAGTCCTGTCTGACCGTTTTAATGAATCCCAGCAGATTAGCAGCGACAATTATTCTAATCCGAAGAGCACTCAACTAAACCTGGTCTGCTCTCCATTCACCAGTCAGCTGCAACACATGGTCAAACTGTGAGAGTACAAACTATTATCATTAGAATCCCCCGGCAGCGTGTTTGAATTATAGTATTGTTGTGAAAATGCGGCCAGGAGAGTTTTTGGCCCCTGCCTGTTTTCTGTGACGAATAAATAGTTTCCTGTGCCTTTTTCTGGCGTTGCTGAATATTCATCTTGCTGATGCCTGCGTCCTGCTGCAGTGCAGTGTGTTACAGGGCTGAGCTGTCTGTGAGGGATATTGATGAGCTGTGGGTCTGAGGACGCTCAAATCACACAGCAATCAGGCCTCATCATGGCTCCAGTGCACACTTAGCACTCAGGTAGAGCTTTGCTCCATTTCTTAACGGGGCATGACTTTGTCCAGCCATTAGTGAAGGCCAATGCACAAAATGATCATTGTTTGTCGTTTCACACGCTGATGGGATGCACTGTGATGTTCTCCAGTAAGTGGTGGGACAGTGCAGGGGTTTGTATGCAGCAACACACTCGCAGCCAGTGAAGTCCAACGGGAGTGGGACGGTGCAAGCCTTTAAATGCGTCTTGGGGGCTGGATAGTGGAGGTTATTATCCAAAGAATCATGACAGGAATTCAATAACACGCTTTTGTCCTGTGAAATTCCACTCTTCCCATAAGGATCCTTCTGTTTCTGCCTCTCTCTCTATTCCTCTGCTCCTCTGAGGGGAATGAGTTAAAAGCATAATACTGGGAGTACTTGAGTGCTGAGGATTCCTCTTGAATGCTAAACAGGCTTATCAAACGGCACACTGCAGCCCGGGATCGTTGGTACTGATGGGCAGTGAGAAGCTGAACAGATATCAGACAAACCTCACAGTAGAAATGGCCATTTAAACACAACCTAGTTATGATTTTGGTGATGGGATACTGGAAAGATGTTGTATTCATGAACAAATTAAGCGTTTTGTCTTGTTTGAGGTAAACTGCCGTCCGTAGATAGGAATTCTGCAGGTAATTTTATTTTAATTTAAATGCGTTCTTGTTATGTTTCTTTTATCATCTTCTACAAAATTACTCACTATTGAACCCTTTGCACCAAAAATGATTCTTTTCTCATGAGCCTTGATTAGCGACATTCGCTAGCTGCTGCATGGACACAACGCTGGCCTGAACACGGCAGAAAATCAGCAGAAAAGACTTCTGCTGATTTTGGGTTCTGTGTGTAAGTTTTCCTGTTCATGACAACCGTACAGGACTGCATTTTTATATAAGTCACTCATTTAAATTGCATAAGGGCTGAAAGTTATACATAATTTAGGACATATCCTCTTTGAGTAAGCAGTGGATGCCGTCACAGGACAGTCCATGGCCCAGACACGTTTGTCAGCTTCACTACTTCACCGATCTTTTGATAAACTGGAAATTATGGCTCTTTTTGACACAATGCCACTAGATTCAGTGCAGGTTCAGCAGAGTCACAGAAGGCTGAGCAGAATAGTTTGTTTTTAAAACATCTAGAAGGACTACATCTGTAATCTACATGAGATTATACCTCATGCTACAACTCATCTTGGTAGGGGTAAAGGAAGTAACAAAGGGGAACACCCTAGTCACTGTGAGTCAAAGTTTATCTAGTTTTATTAACAGACAGGAAAGGAACACAAATTTATCAAGAGAGATTACACAAAAATGAGGAAGTGAAAGCACAAGATGGAACTCAAACCAATGAAATGAATACAGACAACAGTCTTTGGCCTCTAGCAGAAGTTAGAACCACACTTCCCTCATCTGTTCTAATTACAGACTCAACTCTCTCACTAAAACAAAAACTACACAAGGAAGGAGTGTTCTTATCTGGCAGCTAATGTCTTAAAGCAAACCAAAAAGAGTCCCAAAACTAGTCCCGTCTCATGTCAACAAACAAGTTAATCATACAACAGAAACAAACACAAACTGTCGACCACACAGCTGAGACCAAATGACAGGTAGCCAGTGCCTTTAAACCAGGTGTGCAGATGATTAGTGATGCTGAATCCTATTAAATGAGTCGGAGGAGGAGACAGGATGGTCAGGAGGTTGTCCAGGACAGTGTGGACGGAACTAGAACTTCTTTTGACACAAGTGGGTTAAAAGAAGCACGTAATACCTCAGTTAGGGGAACTTTAATAAGGCTACAGAGGTATTAAAGGGAAACACAAAGCTTTGTTTCCACACATTTTATATTTACAACAAACTACCTGACTGCTAAAACTACTGACTGCACATGAAGACGTCCAATCACACCTTACAGGCCTGCTTGGATGGAAATCTGTTTCCAAGTTCAGACCTTTCTCTCGAACATTCTCTCATTACAAATGCAGACTTGTGTCCTTTCAGTCATCAAAATTCAGAAATACATCAGCTTTTCTTACATTTTGTGCTGATTGGAGCCTTGTTTCTGTTTGCTGGATAAGTGGTCATTCCATCGTTCAGCTGGTTTGAACTTTAACAGGGAGTTCATTCATTCTTATATTAAGACTACGGAAATAATATGGTATTTAATAGTCTGTCTTTGGGGTAAATCATATTCCATTTTTGAGTGTGATCTCTGATTCTCTTTTCCCAGAAGGCATAATGCATAATTTGATGCTTGTTGTCCACACCCTCTCCGGCAGCTACTCCTTGCTATAGGGTAGCTTATCCCACACTGATCTCATGCTCACTTTACGAGCAAATTCCCTCCTATTTTTCACTCAGGGAGTCTTTCCAATCTTCTGCTTATATGTTCAGTTCTGACTCTTTTTCCCATTTCTCTTTTACTTTGTTATCTACGATGGTGAGCTTTTGCAGTGCTTTCAGACATTTGAACAATTCTCCTCTCTGCTGGTTGTAATGTAAATCAGATGTTTGTTTATTCCTATTGCTTGAATGTGTTCATCTAGATTAACCCTCATGTCGTCCTGCGGGTCAAAATTGACTCATTTTAAAGTTTGAAAATGTAGAAAAAATATATATATTTTCGCAGTGAAATTTCTGATGTCCACATTTTCAACATTTTTGGGAAATCTTTCAACATTTTTTGGTGGGAAAAAAAGAAATGTTAAAAATGTTTCTTAAGAACATTCACAAAAAAAATCAACCAAAATCCAGCGAATTTCACTGGATTTTGGTTGATTTTTATGTGAATGTTCTTAAAGAAAATATTAGAAGTTTTACTGATATATATGGAATCACTTTAGATATTTTTAGGATTTTTTTGAAAAATTTTTACTCATTTTTTGAAAATATTTACAAGAATTTTCTTGCCAAATTTGGGGGATGATTTTTTTAAAATGAAACTTTCAAGGAAACTTTGAAGGAATTATTGGAATTTTCTTCCTGAAGGTTTTACAAATTTTCGGAAATCTGGGGAATTTTTTTGCTGAATTTTTGATTTTTTTTCAGACAAGGAAACTATATTTTTTGGTGCCTGTAAATGAAGACAACAGAAGGGCTAAGAAAGCCTCTGTAATCAACATTAAACCAAGTGTGAGAAAAGGTTACTCATAGAGGCAAAACCATGAGAAATCTGCTGCTCTGCAGAGCTTTCAGGAGCTTAACAAGTGACTTCTTTGATTCTGTGGCTGCACAGAAACTGTCTGATTGAATGTGAAGGCTCTCTCGACACACAATGTAAAAACTGTAAACATTATAGACAAATCAGGTGCAACCTGCTTACCCAACAAGGATGTGGTGGAAGGAGCATCTAGTATGGAAAGATTTTTTTTTCTCAAAATTTAAAGGCAGACAAATGAAAGCAGAAAAGAACACTGGAGCCATTTCTGCCTCACAACGTAAAGGTCACATAGGATGCAACTCATGCAACAGTAGCAGTAGATTATCTCACAGAGCTGCTCTTTAATCTGACTTCATTCATTCATTAGGGTGGAAAGAATGAAAGAGTCTTAAATCAACCAGTCACAACATTAAAACCACTGACAGGTGAAGTGAAAAACTTTGATCAACTCATTGCAACACGATGTTCTACTGGGAAACCTTGGGTCCCGGCATTTATGGTAATGTTGCTGCCACATGTTCCACCCCTAAACACTGTCACAGACCCAGAACATCCCTTTACAGCACTCCCTGACACTGGTGACCTCCTGCAGCAGGACAACGTGCAAAATAACGCAAAAACTGCACAAGAATGGCTCGAGGAACACAACCAAGAGTCTCCAAACTCCCCAGACCCCATTCTGATCAGTCATATGGTAGAATAAGTCTGATCCTCGGAGGCCCCGTCCTGCAATCCACAGGAGCCAAATGATCCAGGTCCTACGTCCATGTCAGACTGTAGCTGCTCTGGCTGATCCGCGAAAACACGAGCAGCTTTTCACAAGTCTGGAATCTAGTGTTGTATACACTGTAAAAAATGTTGTTTTTACAGTAAAATTCCGGCAGCTGTGGACTCCAGAATGCTACCATAAAATTATAGTAAAACATTTTCTACATTTACAGTAAAGAAATGGATTGATATTGTTGATTTTAGGGCTAAAAATGTGCTTCATTTTATATTTTACTGTTAAAAAAAAAAAACTACTTTTAACCTTTCAAAATTTGAAAATTTACATGAAAATACAACATAAAATGAAATTTGTGTAACTTATTATAAATATTACACATCTTGGAACAACCTCCAAAATATTTTGCTCAGTGATTTTGTCTCCATGAATCCGTTCAAAAACTTGATAAAGGAAAATGTAATCCATGTGTGTAACTGTTTTTCCTGATCAGGTTTTTCTTTTTCCTTCCTTTTGTTTTTGTGTAAACCTGTTTCAACATTTCTTATTTATATATCTGAATTGTCTTAACCTTCCTGTTGTCTTCATGTACGGCACCAAAAAATATTGTTTCCTTGTCTGAAAAAAATCCAAAAATTCAGCAAAAAAATTCCCCAAATTTATAAAAATTAGCAAAATCTTCAGGAAGAAAATTCATTAAAAGTTTCCCTTGAAAGTTTTATTTAAAAAAAAAAAAAGTGGCAAGAAATAAAAATGTTAAAAAATAAAAATTGTAAATATTTTCAGAAAATGAATAAAAATCTTCCCAAAAAATATTAAAAATATCTAAAGTGATTCCCTATATATTAGTAAAAGTTCTAATATTTTCTTTAAGTACATTCACAAAAAAAATCAACCAAAATCCAGTGAAATTTGCTGGATTTTGGTTGATTTTTTGTGAATGTTCTTAAAGAAACATTTTTTTTAGCATTTGTTTTTTTTCCACCAAAAAATTTTCAAAAATTTCCCAAAAATGTTGAAAATGTGGAAGTTTTCACTGTGAATTTTTTTTTTTTTCACATTTTCAAACTTTAAAACAGGGGATGACACCAGGGTTAATGGTTGTTTGAGCAGACAGATGTGGAGAGAAGCGATCGCCGGGTTTTACGGCCCCTGACGACGTCTGTGACTGGAAATACCCACATGATAAGCCCACACACACACAGTCCTGTTTCCATTACTTCAGAGGACATTAAACAGACTCATTTCCTGGAGATTTAACCGCAACCATTACAACCTTACCCTAACCTTATACCAACACTTCACCCTTAAATTTAACGGCGTACATCATGAGGACTTAACAGATTCATGTCACCACAACATGAGGAACACACACGGTCTGGTGGCTGTTAATGGCACGACTCAGCTGCCGGCTACACTCCTTGTTCTGTGGCTCCCTTTGGACGTCCTAATGGGCCTCCTTTACGGATGCTCACCCTGGATTCCAGCTAACATCACATGTTGTAAACGTATCTCTCGGAGTGAGAGTGTGAAGGTAAGTTAGGGAGCTGCTGAGCGAGAGTGGGCGGTGGCTGTCAACTAAATTCTACGTCAGGACCGCTGTTTTCTTTGATGTTAATTTAAGCCTGGAGCCAGGTTTCCTCCGAGGCATCCCATAGTCCCGTGCTGCTGCAGCCGTATTACCCACAATGCCCCAGAAAACCCACTCTCCAGGAGCTCCACTCATTTATGAACAGGTGGCTCATTGCTGGCAGCACTTGGCTCGCCACCCTCAGGGGTTAATTGGCTTTTTTAAAATTTTAAACAATTCTTTTTATGCTCAAAGAGTCTGTTTCCACCGGTTTCTTTATTTTCCTGATATTTGTTCTTGCATTGCACTCTTCAACCCCCCAAGTTTGCTGCGCATCTTCAGCCCCCATAGCTGTCGGCATTAGCGGCTCTGGGGTTATGCAAAGCTTACATCATACAGACATGGATGTATTTATGCCTGAGGGAAATTGTTGTGGCAGGAAGAAGACCACTGACACAGGGATTACCACAGGAAGCTGTATTTCCCCCGCTGTAGCAGCAAGAAATAGCAGCATTTAAACATTTAAACCCCACCAGACGACGTCCCCTACAGTTTCATTAAATCTTTATGCTGTGGTTCTCTTACAGGGCCAGAGAACTGCTGTGTTTGTGTATGTTTGCGTGTGTTTGTGTGTGAAAGCCGAGAGGGGGAGCAGAAAGAAAGAAAGCTCCCTATTTGAACTCTCTGGTTTGTGTCTTTCGGACTGAATTGTGCTGTTCTTTAGGATCGCTCACGGACAAGACTGCTGTGTGTAATTACAGCAGAAATGGAGGATGGAAATAGTTCTGCCACTACACACACACACACACACACACACACACACACACACACACACACACACACACACACACACACACACACACACACACACACACACACACACACACACACACACACACACACACACACACACACACACACAAGCCATCAGTCAGGACTCTGACTCCCACAGCAACACTGTGCTCCTTATTTGAGCTCAAATAGGAGCAGTGCAGGCAGAGTGTTGCACACATGAAATGCTTTGTCTGTCTGTGCGTGCTCAGCGTACGACTATAATGTTGGTAGCATCACACAATATGCGTGCCCTGAATGCTAAGTAGGTTTATTATTCGTGCTAGTATTCAAAATACACACCATAATTAACAAACTGGTGAATAAATCCAATAAATAGTTGTGGTTTTTTGCTTTTGTTGTTGTTTTTTAAATATATATCAGAGACCTAAATCAAAAAGCTGCTTAAAAATACAACCCTCAAAGTGTCTAAGAGACATTTAGGGCGCCGCTGACTACTATTTTCATTATTGATTAAAGTGCAGATTGTTTTCTCAATTAATTTTTGAATCGTTTGGTCTCAGTCTGAGAAAACAGTGAATGCCAGCATCACAATTTCCCAGCGCTCAAGCTGACACATTTAAATGTTTTATTTTTTTGTCTGGCCAAGACTCTAAAACCAGAAGAAATGAAATTTACTGTGATAGACGACAGAAACGTTGTTTTAGCTCCGCTGTTGATGCCAGAGAAGGAGATGTGGAGCAGTTATTTGCTGCTCTGCTTCTCTACTGTAGTACAAATGGAAGTCCTGTGGTCATTTCTCAACTTTCTGGTCTCAATCCCACAGTGAGAAAAATATAAGTCAGCGTTCACTTTTTGCCATTTCATAGTCGCCAGGTAGCTCAGTTGGTTTGCCTCTAGGCTGGTGAGAGTGTTATTGTTGATCTGTGGGTTCAGGGGTTTGCCAGTTCTTGCATTTCAGCTCATAGCATTAACACATCAGTGGTCCTAAATGTTTTACAAAGAGGACAGGATGCAGAAGCCAGATACATTGTACAAACATTAATCACAGGTGTTAGTAGAGGGCGTTCTCACAGGCTAATATAGCAGACATAAGGAGCTCTGAATGCATCAGAGCAGTTCACCCTCTAATGATTGTACCATGTAAAACTAGAATGTGCATTTTAGTTTCAGCTAACTTGTGCCACACCTTTAAAAAAGTACAACCATGAACTCAGAACTGGCTGTTGTCCTGTGACAGTTCAGTTCCTCTGATATGTTTACATGTGTTGAGAGAAACTCCATGAGCTCTGTGGAACATTGCTCACTATTTATAGAGCTATCAGAACTTTTTCCTACACAGCATGTAAATAACGTGTTCCAGGGACAGCCACCCAACAAACACAATAGACAAGAAGGTTCTGTACTCAGGGACGGTTCTCAAGTGGTAGCTCCAACATACAGTAGATGCTACCTCCTATGACAGGGAAATATTGCAGTACAGTTATATGACACATAGAGGAACTTCAAAATGATGAATTACTATAGATTAAAAATCCTGCATATCCACACAGGGGTTTGTGTTGTTGTGGCTCAGGCTGAAGTCGCACAAAGCTCTGCTGGGAATTAACAAAATCTACAAACTAACAGAAATGAAAACGTATTGCTCAAACAAACTAAGAGGAGATTAAAAGTGAGAGAGCACCTTCACAGTCCTGCCAGTTAGTCTAATTAACCCTCATGTTGTCCTGTGGGTCAAAATTAATCTGTTTTAAAGTTTGAAAATGTGGAACAATATATATATTTTCAGTGAAACTTCTGATGTCCACATTTTCAACATTTTTGGGAAATCTTTGAACCTTTTTTGGTGGAAAAAAATAAATGTTAAAAATGTTGTTAAAGAAAATATTAGAAGTTTTACTGATATATATGGAATTATTTTTAGGATTTTTTTTGGAAGATTTTTACTCATTTTTTGAAAATATTTACAAGAATTTTCTTGCCAAATTTGGGGGATTTCTTTAAAAATAAAACTTTTAAGGGAAACTTTGAAGGAATTATTGGAATTTTCTTCCTGAAGGTTTTGCACATTTCCAGAAGTTTGTGGAATTTTTTTGCTGAATTTTTGGACTTTTTCAGACAAGGAAACAGTATTTTTTTGGTGCCTGTAAATGAGGACAACAGGAGGGTTAAGCACACTTAATCCGAGTGGGACGGGACCACAGGTGTTCAGGGTTTAACAGTGACCCAACAGTTTATGAAATAGTGTAAACTGGCTTCTGATAGTATCTGAAAATGTATTTGTTATTTTTCTTTCATCTACATAAAACTCCCTGAACAGTGAGAGAGGAATTACTGAATAAAACATTCTACAAATTCATAATGTGTTGTCATTATGCTAAAACCAAAAGCAGCTCCCACTGAGGGTACAGTTTCCCACACGTGACAAACTGTGAAAGCATTTGCATTTCAGAGCAGAGCTGGTGTCCTCTATCCGCTGCCAGTGGCCGGTCAGAGGCCTGAGCTGCCATACAGTCATATTAGCAGATCAATACGATGCACTTACTGTGATCATTACAGAAGGCTATTACCATGTACCAGAATAGATCCATGCTGCTGGTTCCTAACACTGTCTGCACCGTAGCGGTTAGAGGCCTGCTGCAAAAATGCATCCAAAACATGAATCACATTTTCAAACTACAAAGACAGGCACAGACAATGCATCTTATTCAGAAATGCGTGGAAGTGAAGCTGCTGGAAATCATTGCATTTCAGGGCTTTTAATTTATGGGCAACACAATAAGGAGAACAACCAGTACAAAAGGAGGAGAACAATAGTGCTACTGTTCAGAGACACATAATGGATAAAGGCTGGCGTCATGTAGCTGCAGACGGTACAGTCAGTACGCTGGTGCTCTCTAGTGGTCAAACAACAATGTGAACTGCTGTCTGTTTAAAACAAATGCACAAAAGAAGAAAACATATCTACAAAATATTCAAAATGTCCCAGTTCAGTGTTTTTTTTTTTTTTGTTTCTTTGGCTTAGTGGAACAACAAAACTCACACAAAGAAAAGAAATCAATAAGAGCTGAGAAGTTGTCATCGTCTGGAACCACAACAGTCCACTGACAAAAGAAGATAACATTTCTGAAGATTAGCAGAGGAGACAAAAGCAGGATGAAGCTGCTCCAAAGAAACTTGATTGCAGGGAGAAGCAGTTAAGGCACCAATTAATTTACTTCTGTGTACACTTCAAATGCAGCCACAGCTATTATTTGGCAGAAAGGATCTATATGTGTTCATGTGTGTTAATCCATCTACCCCAAATGAATGAATGTAGTAAACAAGACAAAAGAGCTGCTATCTTCATGTGAGGCTCAGTGGATTCACTCAATGTTCAGCATCAGCACATTAACAGGCTCTCAACATGTGCAGCCACAACATTAAAACCACTGACAGAGACAATATTTTACTGAAAAGACTTTGCTGACGCTACTTTGGCACACTGACAGCAGCAGGGTAATGTGTCCTAGCAAACCAGACAAACTGCTCAGGAGCGGCTCGAGGAACACAACCAAGAGCTCAAAACACTGATTCCAAACTTAATAGACCGGATCTAGAACAAGCCTGATCCACACAGAACCGACCCCACAACCTGCAGAAACTAATCAGGGATCTGCTGCCAGACATCACATGTAGCGGTCGCCCAGGATGTGATTCTTTGTGGAGATGTTGAAAGTTTTTGTTTTGAAATCTTTGTGGATCCACCTAGTGGTCAAAGAACAGCATTGCAGAGTTCACATGATCGATTAGAAAAAGATCCACTCTGAAGGACTGGAACAGTTTGTTTAGGTTTGTGTTTTTATTTTGTGCTGACAAAATGCTTGTGTCCGCATCATTTACTTTATGTTAGTTTTTCACAGTGTTTGCTGGTGTAAAGAAGATTTGCTGTGGCAAAGAAGACAATAAATACGGGTGAAACATCAGCTGGAGCGTGGCTTATCTGGACACCAAGAGGTCCTGTACCGGTTCCCCAACAAGTCAGAGCTATTTACACCATGTCAGACAGGTGTATCAGTCTTTAACAGTGAAGCTGCTGTGACGTATGTTCAACATATTCACGTCTTCATTTTGTCATGCTTGCATGCAACATTTACTAGCTATCATGAAACAGAAAGAGCAGCTGAGGCTAAATTTAACTAATTTCTGTGAAATATTAAATTTTGGCCTGTTGATGGCACTAAATAGGATTCATGGCGAACAAATTGTTGTGATCACAACTAATTGAGTTAATAATCATTCAAGAGGTCCGTGTAGTTTCTCATTCATCCAGGTCATGGTTATCTAAAGTTGTTTAAATCAATCCAACTGGACTTTAAGAAAGTTCCTTGAAGACGTTTCACCTCTCATCCAAGAGGCTTCTTCAGTTCTGGTGGTGGTTGATGTTGCCTCGGGGTTATAAGCTGAGGCAACATCAACCACCACCAGAACTGAAGAAGCCTCTTGGATGAGAGGTGAAACGTCTTCAAGGAACCTTCTTAAAGTCCAGTTGGATTGATTTAAACAACTTTGGATAATCATTCAAGAGGCTACAACCCAAATAACAATCAATTTTTCCACCATCTCTGAGTTTGTTGCTTGACCCTCCTGTTCTCCTCATTTACAGGCACCAAAAAATATTGTTTTTTCTGAAAAAATACAAAAATTCAGCAAAAAAAATTCAGATTTCTGAAAATTTGTAAAATCTTCAGAAAATTTCAATAATTCCTTAAAAGTTTCCTTAAAAGGTTGATTTTATTGTGAATGTCCTTAAAGAAACATTTTTTTTAAACATTTTTTTTCCACCAAAAAAAAAAAAATTTAAAAATTTCCCAAAAATGTTGAAAATGTGGACATCAGAAGTTTCACTGTGAAAATATATATTTTTCCACATTTTCAAACTTTAAAATGGGTCAATTTGACCTGCAGGACGACATGAAGATTAAAGCATAAAGATACTCCTAACACGTACTAAAGCCAATAAACTAGCTTGAATTCAAAAGTGCTGATTTTTGATCATCTTTTTATTGATTATGAGATAGACTTGTTGATATTTCAGTATAAATGATAAGCACCATTCAGTGTGTGCAGACACCTGTTCATTTCTCACTCGTTTTACATCATCTGAACTACGATGAAATAAAATAAAAATAAGAGAAAACTTAACATAACATGAGATAAGTGTAGAAAAAGTTTTATAAAAATATGCAAAAATGAGAAAGAATAAACAACACATTAGCTGAAATGAACAATCTATATACAATATTTGCCATAATTAGCATAGATAGTTATTGTAAGTGACCTATAGGTGGCGCTAAAGAGCTAAAACTGAAGCTGAAGTGCTGAATCTGACACCTCAAGTCTGCAGATGGAAAAAACAAGAATTTCAAGCAAAAATATCTTGGCACACTGACAAAAAAATAAAAAATAACATTATACAGCATTTGAAGAAGTGGTAAAACTGTAAATTTGGACCACCTGTAAACTGTCAGCGCAGAAATTAAGCAGCGAGGGTTTTGCAAAATCTTGAGCTCTTTGCTTGACATTTGAAGACCTCTGCGTCCGTCACAGCGTCTGTCGAGCAACTTTGAATGGTTTGAAGTCGAAGTGAGAGAGCTGCTTCCTCCTCAGATCATGAAGGACTGAGTTTGTTTGTAGTGTTTGAGCTGTGGACGGCAGAGAGACAACAATGAATCACTTCCCTTCATTAGCCGGGGACCAAAGTTATCTGCAACTTATCAACAGTGTTTAATGACCGCCCCCCACATTCATGCAAGCAAAAGCAAGCCGATAACAGAAGCTTTGATCACTCACATTGCGGGTGGGAGGAGGAGGAGGAGGAGGAGGGTTGTAGGACTTGGTGCTGAGAGACAAACGGAGGACCGTTCAGTTTGAGCTCATTACCTGATAATAACACACATTTACAGGCAGCACAAAGCAAGAAACAAAGAAAAAAACACTCACCTTTTTGTTTTCTTGCTCTCTGTTCAAAGAAACAGCAAAGGAGAAATGATCAGAAGGTGTGGGATCATGTGTTGGACATTTATCTCATTATCCGTGGACAGTGGAGACCGGCAGCTCCTACATTTATTCAGTAGACGACGTTTCTAACAATCATTTTACTTTGTTTTGGTCTCTGCCAGCTCCTACCTACTAAACATCCCACTGCCCTTTAAAAATTATGTTCAGCATTAATCATCAACTTGGCGTTAATCCAATAAACTGCACTGAGTTGAGAGAATTAGCTTTTACAATCAAAGGTACTGTTTATTACTTACTGATTAGGAGCATAAACACAGGCTTTATAGTTGAGCATTCATAAAAATAAAGTTGTTCCAAGCAGTTTTTCGACATAATTTTAAAGGTTTTTGGAAGTGTTGTGTACTTACCATAATTATGCACACATTTTTTTTTAAAGTAAAAAAATAAGTTGCTTCAGGGACTTGAAATCCTGACCTCATGAATAAAAAAGTATATTACAAAGTCAGTTTAATCAAGTTACATTAATTTGAAATTAGTTTTAAATCAACTAATGCAGAAATTTGAATTTAAGCTACAAACAATATTAAGTTGCAGTCATTATCATGTCAAAACAATTCATCAAAATAATGTTTACAACTTCAAATATTCATCCAAATCAGCAGCTCAGACCTTTATCTAAGTGGTCAGAATGCCTTCCTTGTATTACTGTTTACCAGTTATTAGCCAGCTGTAACGTGCTGCTATCAGTGCTGAATCTTTTCATCGGAGCTTTTCCACGGACAGTAACTTCCTGCTGGGAACTACAATAAGACGTGCAGTAAAACAGTAAAGCTGAGAGCCAGAACATGCAAATGAATTAGCTGGAAGATGCCTGAGTGAACCCTAGTAATGAGGAAATGGATAATAAAAATGCTTTTTTAGGGGGTAATGCAGGACTTTGGCTGTACTGGAGTATTTTTTACATATCTGTAGGGTAGCACGCCTTTTTCTGAGCCTCTAATCAAGTCATACTTTCACATTTGAAACTTCTGCATGTGTGATTAGAATATAGTTAAAGCAGAAACGGATTCTTTTAGATTAAACAGTACAGGAAGATGAAAAAATTGTCAAACTGCAATATTTATAGATAATTATCTTCATATTGGGGGTTTTTACAGTGTCCTGATACTGACCATAAGTGTTATATTTAAATAATGAAATACTGATATCATGTTACAAACACACAAATGACTATATCATAAATAATCCAGCACCAGGATTATGTGGTTGACACTCAGCATGCAGGACAGTTATTGTTAGATGGGCTCTCTTCTTCTATAGACTCTCATATTTAGGTGTTACTTCATTCAGAAAACACACCACAAAATAAAACAGATTATAGCATTCTTTTTAAAAATATGATGATAATGTTGTTGTGAATTTTTTAGGCCACAGCCATCATGCAGTGTCACAATAAAAGGACAACAGATCACAATTAAAGCACAATACAAAAAGTACACAAAGAAGTTAAAGGTTAGTGGTCCTCAGACGGGTTCACTTTCAGCCACTGTTTACGGTGAGTTTTGAGGGTTGGTAACTCACATTATAACAGGTGAATTTTGTATTAAAGATGTTTAAAATTGCTCAGATGTCAAATGAATTTGAATTTAACTTGTCTCACTGGATGAATCTTCATTCCCGGCTTAAAAATCAAGAAGGTCAGTCTATAACTGAGGGACTGTTGAAGTCCATGGGATATATGTGCATACAGTTTTATTAAAAGTAAAAAAAATATATGTTTTTATGTTCATTATGATCATGTCTTTACAAATTACATAATTATTTATTATGGAAACAATCACTTATTAATAAAAAATGACTGGATATCACTAAAATGTCAACTATGTTATAAAAAGTCCCGCAATTCTATATTGTTTCGTCCAGAATAACTTGAAAATGATCAATAATTACTAAAAATTAGTCCAGAATGACATGAAATTTGTCCTAAATGATTCGAAAATTATCCCAAAGACACAAAAATGATCCAAAATGATGAGAAAAGATCCAAGCTGACATAAAACTTGTTGAAATTGACAAGAAAATTGTACAGAATGACTCAAAACTTGTCCAAAATAACTCAAAAATTGTCCAAAATGACTCGAAAATTGTCCAAAGTGACTTGAAATTTGTTCAGACTGACTTGAAATGATCCATAACTACAG
Organism: Amphiprion ocellaris; assembly: GCF_022539595.1. NCBI lineage: Eukaryota > Metazoa > Chordata > Actinopteri > Pomacentridae > Amphiprion > Amphiprion ocellaris. The sequence continues at coordinate 495,987 of NC_072776.1, read as the reverse complement.
AAAATTTGTCCAGAATGTCATGAAATTTGTCCTACATTACTCGAAAATTATCCCAAGGACACAAAAAAGATCCAAGCTGACATAAAACTTATTGAAATTGACAAGAAAGCACTCCAAAATGACTCAAAAATTGTCCAGGTCAATCTATAACTGAGGGACTTTTGAAGTCCATGGGATATATCTGCATACATTTTTATTAAAAGTTTAAAGAAAAAAAAGTTTATGTTCATTATGATCGTGTCTTCACAATTCCATAATTATTTATTATGGAAACAATCACTTATTAATAAAAAATGACTGGATATCACTAAAATGTCAACTAAACAAGCGTCTGAATTTAATACCAACCACCTTCTAATGAGCTAAACAATAATAAAATGAGCTGATTCAGAAATAGTTTGGATTGTGTTCTTTTTATTAAGTTTAGATAATCATGACAGATATTTCTTTTTGGCAATATATTAAATTTTATATGGAAAATAACTAATTAAATCACTTTCCACTAAGTTCCTCATTCCAAAAACACCTCTCCAGGAAGTGTGTTAATTCCAGATCACATGACCTGCTCCACATGATGTCATTTCCTCCTGAAGTAAAGACTGGCCAGACTCCAAGGCTTTCTGACTTATTTAATATAAAGTAGTCAACAGGTTTACAACAATATCTGTAGAAATCAGGTGTATATCTAATATTTAGAAGAATCTTTCTCTAAAATGCCATGTGGTGTTTGGTTATAGGCGCTCATGTTGAGTTTAGGCCTGAAAACAGCAAAAATGTCAACTATGGTACAAAAAGTCCTGCAGTTATACATTGACCCAAGAAATAATACCTGCTTGCTCATCTGATATATATTTTGTACGTCAATAAGCAGAGACTCTTGTTCCCTGCACACCAAATGGAAATCTAATGGTGGATAGGCAGGATAGGAGTGTTGTTGACGTATACGTTCATGCTTTCAGGGCTCAGGCGTAAAATCAGTGTTTATGTGACACACAGATGCAGCATCACTCTACTCACTGTGGCAGCAGCCTTGGCGGCGGCAGACACACACAATGATGCAGCAGAAAAGGACGAGCGCCACGAAACCTGCAGCTCCGGCTATCAGGATCGTCATGTTCAACGGATCTGGAGGAAGGGCAAAGATTTTCTCTCAGTGTTTGATCAGTGAAACATGATAGACGGATTTTACAAATACACCTACATTCAACAACTTTCAGCTGCTGTGCCACACAGCTCTTGGGCGCCCCCACGCTGTTGGAGGACTCACAGCGGTACATCCCTGCATCCAGCTTGGACACGCTTTTAAACTTCTGCTCCAGACAAACAGAGACAAGGCAAAGGAATCAGCATGTCTGTTTCAGTGTCATACATGTATGTTTACACTGGAAAAAATGCTCCTCTCAAAACAAGAAAAAAGAACTTTTTTCAAGGAACTTGTACCTTGAAATAAATGAAAAATTTGCCAATAGAACAAGTGGAAAATGGCTTGGTAAGATTTCTTGAAATAAGACGTGACATTTAGAATATTGAGATCTGAAAATTAGCTGGGAAAACTTATTTTAAGCTCTATTTTACCAGGATCGTCAAGCTTAGGCGTCTTAAAATAAGCCAGATATGCTAAAAAATATAGCAGTTTTTCACTCAAAAATAGATTTTTGCTCTCATGAAACCTCCTAATTTGAGATGTATTAAACTTATTTTGAGTTTTCTTGTAAAATTCAACTCAAAACAAGATAATTTCAATATTGTTTGACTTAACAAGATATTTAAGATGCATTATCTTAAAACAAGTCCCTCCATCTGCTGAAATGTCTCTTGTTGAGTGAATTTATCTTAAATCAAGTGGGATGAGACATTTTCACTAAAAATAAGACAAACAGACTTGGTAAGATTTAGAGTTTTTGCAGTGTACATATGTCAGTGCGTCCTCACCAGCGTGCCCTTGTTGGTGTCGATGCTGTAGGGAGTTTCTGCTGTGGCAGTCAGGGCTCTGTTGTCTTTGTACCAGCGGTAGGTGGCTGGAGGGACGCTCATCTTGTCCTTACAGAGCAGCTCCAGGCCCGAGCCAACGAACACAGAGCTGGGCACGTCGCAGGATGGGACATGAGGAGGCACTGAAGTGGCAGAGAGGAATAACAGCAGAGGGCAAATGGGTTTATAAAATATGTAATTAGTCATTTTGGGGAAGACGAGTATACCTTGAAACACTTAAAACATTACTCATGCCGATGCACTCGCTTGTTTAGTCGACGTCTAATGCTCTGACGCTTCATTTGCTGAAGCTTTTAGAAGATGTCAAATCCACACATTAATCTGTCGTTACTCTGGCTTCAGTAACACCTGATGTGCAAAAACCTCTCTGCAAAGACTCCAAATGCTACACTCCCCATAGTTATACTGCTTAACCCTCTGAACCCTGAAACCCTCCAGCTGCTTTTAAAAGCTTATCTTTAAAAAAAAAAAAATTACACCATTTAACAGAATCACAAGCTGTAAAAACTTAAACTTACTGTGTGACTTTCTGCTTCGTTGACCAAATCTAAGCTTAAATTTGTGAGATTTCTTTAACCCTCCTGTTGTCTTCATGTACGGGCACCAAAAAAATTGTTCTTGTCTGAAGAAAACCCAAAAATTCAGCAAAAAATTATCCAAGGACCGGGACCTCCTCGAGAGAGGAAGGGGAGGTCTGAGGACCGGGACCTCTTCTAGAGGGGACTGGGAGGTCTGAGGACCGGGACCTCTTCTAGAGGGGACTGGGAGGTCTGAGGACCGGGACCTCTTCTAGAGGGGACTGGGAGGTCTGAGGACCGGGACCTCCTCTAGAGGGGACTGGGAGGTCTGAGGACCGGGACCTCCTCTAGAGGGGAAGGGGAGGTCTGAGGACCGGGACCTCCTCTAGAGGGGACTGGGAGGTCTGAGGACCGGGACCTCCTCTAGAGGGGACCGGGAGGTCTGAGGACCGGGACCTCCTCTAGAGGGGAAGGGGAGGTCTGAGGACCGGGACCTCCTCTAGAGGGGACTGGGAGGTCTGAGGACCGGGACCTCTTCTAGAGGGGACTGGGAGGTCTGAGGACCGGGACCTCCTCTAGAGGGGACTGGGAGGTCTGAGGACCGGGACCTCCACTAGAGGGGACTGGGAGGTCTGAGGACCGGGACCTCCTCTAGAGGGGACCGGGAGGTCTGAGGACCGGGACCTCCTCTAGAGGGGACCGGGAGGTCTGAGGACCGGGACCTCCTCTAGAGGGGACCGGGAGGTCTGAGGACCGGGACCTCCTCTAGAGGGGACCGGGAGGTCTGAGGACCGGGACCTCCTCTAGAGGGGAAGGGGAGGTCTGAGGACCAGGACCTCCTCTAGAGGGGACCGGGAGGTCTGAGGACCGGGACCTCCTCTAGAGGGGACCGGGAGGTCTGAGGACCGGGACCTCCTCGAGAGAGGAAGGGGAGGTCTGAGGACCGGGACCTCTTCTAGAGGGGACTGGGAGGTCTGAGGACCGGGACCTCTTCTAGAGGGGACTGGGAGGTCTGAGGACCGGGACCTCCTCTAGAGGGGACCGGGAGGTCTGAGGACCGGGACCTCCTCTAGAGGGGACCGGGAGGTCTGAGGACCGGGACCTCCTCGAGAGAGGAAGGGGAGGTCTGAGGACCGGGACCTCTTCTAGAGGGGACTGGGAGGTCTGAGGACCGGGACCTCTTCTAGAGGGGACTGGGAGGTCTGAGGACCGGGACCTCCTCTAGAGGGGACTGGGAGGTCTGAGGACCGGGACCTCCTCTAGAGGGGAAGGGGAGGTCTGAGGACCGGGACCTCCTCTAGAGGGGACTGGGAGGTCTGAGGACCGGGACCTCCTCTAGAGGGGACCGGGAGGTCTGAGGACCGGGACCTCCTCTAGAGGGGAAGGGGAGGTCTGAGGACCGGGACCTCTTCTAGAGGGGACTGGGAGGTCTGAGGACCGGGACCTCCTCTAGAGGGGACTGGGAGGTCTGAGGACCGGGACCTCCTCTAGAGGGGACTGGGAGGTCTGAGGACCGGGACCTCCTCTAGAGGGGACCGGGAGGTCTGAGGACCGGGACCTCCTCTAGAGGGGACCGGGAGGTCTGAGGACCGGGACCTCCTCTAGAGGGGAAGGGGAGGTCTGAGGACCGGGACCTCCTCTAGAGGGGACCGGGAGGTCTGAGGACCAGGACCTCCTCTAGAGGGGACCGGGAGGTCTGAGGACCAGGACCTCCTCTAGAGGGGAAGGGGAGGTCTGAGGACCAGGACCTCCTCTAGAGGGGACTGGGAGGTCTGAGGACCAGGACCTCCTCTAGAGGGGAAGGGGAGGTCTGAGGACCAGGACCTCCTCTAGAGGGGAAGGGGAGGTCTGAGGACCAGGACCTCCTCTAGAGGGGAAGGGGAGGTCTGAGGACCAGGACCTCCTCTAGAGGGGACTGGGAGGTCCCACAGAATAACACTCTTCAGACAAAATGCTCCTTCTGTGAAGCTGGTAAGATCTGGACCAGTCTTCCAGTCTCCATAAGGGAGTGTCCCACATTAGCAACCTTCAAAACTCACCTTAAACAGCTGGAAGTCAACCAGTCTGGTGACCTTCAACTTCTTTGTGTACTTTTTGTAAGGTGCTTTTATTGTGACCTGTTGTCGTGTGTTTCACTGTTCAGTTTATTTTTACCTGCCTAAGGACTGTGGATGTAAATTAGCATTGTTGCGATAATCCAGCATGTTTATGTCTATTACTGTCTAAATAGACGTTCATCTGTCCCTATCAAATAAATGACTAGATAAATAAACATTAGCTACGACAGTCCTGGTACCAGCAAACAGTGTAGCCATCCCATAATAGGTCACTTTTCAAGACATTGAAAGTGCTTCAGTTTACAAAAAGTCTTAAAATGTTAAATCTAATCGTTATAATGTCACTTTGACTTTGCAGTAATCAGTGAACGTAGCAGACAGAAGAAAAACGCAGATAAATAAAAAATGACGGAAACATTTTTGTTGTTTATGTTCACATATACTGTATGTCTACTCATCCATTCAGTCTCAACCAACATTTATCTTCATTTAAAAACTTTGCTTCTTGTGTCAAATGTTGCTGTTTGGCAAAAATGCAATTAATTACAAAGCCTTTAATTAATTTGATTCATATTTTTAGTCACATCCCACCAATAAATTCTGGAAACACGCACAGGTTTGCGGTCATACCGAGCACGTTGAGGTTTACTGTGGCTTCTCCCAGGTTGACGTGGTCCTCGCTGGCCGTCACCTCACAGCGATATTCTCCAGAGTCTTTCTGAGTCACAGAGTGGATCGTCAGCGTCGCTCCTTCTATCTTTGCCCGTCCTGCGTAAGACCCTAAAATAGAAGAAACATTTTACAAAGGATGGGAAAAAAAGCAGTAAATCAAGATAAGAATTAAGTATGCATGACAAGAAAGGCAGCAACGTGTGTTTTCTTCAAACCAGGGGCGTTTCAGGAATGCATCCGGTGCAGATCTGTCACTCACCAGTAAACATGTTATTAAAGTACACAAAAGTCACCGCCTTTCCTCTCTTCTTCCACTCGATTCGAGGGTTCTGATCTTTCTCCGTCCTGAACTCACAGGACAGCACAGCGTCTGAGAGGGCAGAAAACACAGCAGCTATATTACTTTTTATATTGCAGCTCGGTTTGTTTGTTTGTTTGTAGCTGAAGCTGCTGTTTTTTGGCTCCAACTGTGATCTGCTGTGCTCTGACACTTACTTTCCTTCATTAATTCTTCCTCGTTTTTCCTGTCAAGAAATAAGACTTCTCCTCTTTCTCCTATTTTTGAGTGACATTGCAAAAAGTGTTCTGAAATTTATGTCGGTATTCTCATTAAAAACTGGCATAATTTAAAATGAAAGTCTGTAAATCTGTTCAGTATTTGTATATGCATGTGATTTATGTAATTAGTTTCAAAGAAGAAGTGAAAAAACAGAAAATTATTGAGTAAACATGAGATGTAAGATGTTTGTGTTTCACAAGTATTCCTAAATGAGTAAACTAACATAATTTCCATTATCTCCAAGACTGACGTTAAATATATATTTAACTGTGTCATCTGATATGACTGTTGAATATTTTGTCATATTTTACCGTTTTATTTTTAATCAGAAGTTGTTGTTTTTAACCTGCTCATTTAGAATTAGGCAATAAAATGTAAGAAAAACAAAGTTTATGATTTTATCAAAGGATTGTTTATAAAACTTTGACAATCTAAGAATTTCTACATCTGATGATACACTGATTGAAAAGGTGTCCTCCGATAAACACGTGGAAATATGGATCGATGAAAAGCTTTCATTTAATGTACATATCTTTAACCCTCGTGTCGTCCTGTGGGTCAAAATGACCTGTTTTAAAGTTTGAAAATGTGGAGAAAAAAAATATATTTTCACAGTGAAACTTCTGATGTCCACATTTTCAACATTTTTGGGAAATCTTTGAACATTTTTTGGTGGAAAAAAAATGTTGAAAATGTTTCTTAAGAACATTCACAAAAAAAATCTACCAAAATCCAGCAAATTTCACTGGATTTTGGCTGATAATACCCCAGTGGTTGATAACCTTAATGGGGTATTTCTGTTATTATTTACACTTATTATCCTCTGAAATGTTTTTGCTTTTCTTTTTTCAATCTGTTTATTTTTATTCTTTCAAGAATTCACACGTGACTGATGTATTTGCTCTTGTGAAATAGTTGGAATATGTCCTGTAACGCTCTGGACACCAATAAATAACAAATAAAATTTAAAAAAAGAAACTCAAATTGAAGATCGGCTTTTATTTTAACAGCCAAACATGCTTTACATTCTCTGCAAACCACCTTTCTATCTGGTGATGAACTGTCCAGACATGCAGCTCCTCCACCTCAAACACCTGATTCAGTGTTTCATGCTTCTCTGTTTTATTTCCAACGCTAAATCTCTCACTCACCACTGAATTCTCTATGATCTGGTTAGCTGGACGTCACTAAGCATTCGTAGACAATAAAACTAGTAAATGTTCCTCTCTAAAGCTCTGCTGGGCCCAGAATACCTCAGCACCTTCTCCTTTCAGTTCTACTAGCTACCATCTGCACCTCCAAGTGGTTGCTTCTGAATGTTCCCCAGAATCCAACAGACTTTGACAGAACAGCGTTCTCCCATCATGCACCACGGTCAGGGAAAGATCTTCAAGACACTCTTCAACTACAAACATTTATATCCATTAATAAGTTTATGAGTGTCATAAAGAATGCAGTGAAGGAGGAATGTCAATGTTTTCCTGATGAGGTCACTGTCCTTGAACAGCTGTTAATCTGTTTTATTATTTTATTGTTTATTTTATGTATCATGTGCAGAACTTTTAACTTTTGTACGGCTGCTGCCTCGGCCAGGTCTCCCTTATAAGAGAGATCCCTAAACTCAATGGGAACTCCTGGTTAAATAAAGGTAAATGAATAAATAACAACATCAAAGAGACAAAGACAAATCTTCAAGGAGACCAAGTGGCATTTAACAGTTTAGATTTTTCATGCTGTGATCTTTAAAAAAAGAAAACGTGATGCAGAATCTCACCGGTGTGTTCATGGACTTCTACTCTGGGTTTACTGCTGCTGACAGTCACTGACAGACAGATGGGAGCTGCAGGAGAAGAAGACCAGTCCACTGTTAGAAAAGAACTGTTTCAGTCTGCCAAAGACACATTTAAAAATGTCTTTCGGATCACATTGCTGATGAAAACAAGAATCTCTCAGCGATTAATATGCCAAATATATTTAGAGTTTCAAATTAAAAGCCTTTCATTGCGTTTGTGTGCAATCAGAAACCACAAGCAGAATCACACATATGGACAGCGTAAAGAAACATCAGAAAGTTGTGCATTCAGACAAAAACAGGAGAATGTGTCCATCTGATTTTTGTGTGGAAGCAAACATCAGTTTCTCCAGTTGTGTATCCCCAAACCTTGAACTCTAATCTCTAACCAGAACCTTCAAACAAAACGATCCTTTTTCAGTAACAGCAGTGGCCTGAAACGCCCTCATCCTGCATTTACTTTAAACTGAAATGAATCCTCATCCAGTGATGCTACATGCTGGTGGTACCAGGAGCGGTGGACTGGAGGAATGCAGGTGATGGATGATCCTCTGACAAGCTGCTTTATCCCCACCTGATAACCTCCCTCAGCAGACACACACTCAAACACAAACACACAACCCTGCAGCAGAGTCAAAATATGCACCCCACAAAAGAAAAGAAAAGTGGGTTTAAAGTGACATTCCACCCAAAACTGAGCATCAAATGCTGCCAAAGCTGTTGACTAGTTGTCAGTGGAAATCGATTCCTTTTGGGGGGAAACTTTCTTACTGCAGAAAACAGTTTAAATCAAATATGACTCAATCAAAAACTTGGACGCTTTGCATCGGGTGCTGGTCCAACACACACATCTGACTGAACACACGTGCAGACCAACAAATACTATTATATGATCATGCTGCAGATTTGGGACATTTCTATTGATGTCATGCTGCTTCCTAAAACCCTTCCGTCTTTCATTAAAGCTGCTGATCCCAGCAGAACACACAACTGTCAACTGTCATTCATGACTGGAAAGATGATTAGTAGCAAAACAAAGAAATTCTATGTGGAGAATCATTCGGCCAGCATTCATCTGAGGACTGACACGGTGAAAGATTCTTCTGTGAAGCACGAAGACGGAGGGAAACCCAGAGGATCTCACTGGATGTGGCTGTTAACACATGCTGCACATACAGCCTGCATACATGGCAGTAACCTTAGCCTTCTCAGCTGGCGCACACACACACACCATACACACCATACACACACACACACACACACACACACACACACACACACACACACACACATCATACACACACACACACACACACACACACCATACACACACACACACACACACACACACACACACACACCATACACACAACATACGCATACACACACACACACCATACACACACACACAACATACACACACACACACACCATACACACACCCACACCATACACACACCCACACCATACACACACACACACACACACACACACACACACACACACACACACACACACACACACACACACACACACACACACACACACACACACACACACACACACACACACACACACTATTTGACCCTGTAAAACCCACTGTTGCAAAAATACATCAGCTTATTTTTTTATTGTTTTTATTGTCCATATATATATATATATATATGTATATATATATATATATATATATATATATATATATATATATATATATATATATATATATATATATATATATATAAATTAGGGCTGGGGCTTTAACGCATTAATTTCAATTAATTAATTAATTAATTAATTAATTAATTAATTAATTAAGGCGGCAAATAACGCGTTAAAAGTATTAACACAATTTGTTGCACCCTCCTCAGTTCCCTCTTTTGTGGCACACCGGTAACTCTGATGTACACTCCAGCCCAGTAGGTGGCGGTAATGAACCTGAAGTCTGTTTGTAGCCATGAAGAAGAAGCACAGGAAGTACTGAGTGAAGTCAGGCTCTGGTGAACAGTGAAGGAAGATGAGATTGAGCTTGTTGGACAGAAAGTTTCCTTTTAAAAATCTTCCTGATGGCAGCTTGGATAAAAGCCTGGTTGTGTGTAAATTGTACAACAAAGAGTTTTCTGATCACTGCGTCACTTCAAGCCGACGGTATCACCTCAATGTAAAACATGTTGCCATTAGCACCAGAGCTAACGTTAGCTACGAGTCATGCTAACGGCTAACGGTGTAGCCATCCCATAATAGACCACTTTTCTAGACAGTGCTTGAGTTTACAGAAAGTCTTAAAATGTTGAATAAAATCGCTATAATTGCACTTAGATTTGCAGTAATCTGTGAATGTAGCAGACAGATGAAAAATGCAGATAAATAGAAATGAAACATTTTTGTGGTTTAAGTTTTTACTCCGTCGAGGCTCTGCCTCCTTGGAGGAGGAATAACCTAAACAACAAAAATATCTCTTTTAATAACTTAATTATAAACTTTTTGTTAATGAAAAAATTACATAAATAAAAACTGATATTCCTATGAAAAAAAACATCAAAATTACACCATTTATCAGACCCAGAAAAGATGAAAACAGAATGAATCTCTGGATTTTCAACTTTCTGAAGCTTCTTGAACTACTTATGCTGATTTTATGTGCCATACAGTGGAAAAAACAACTAAATTCAGGCTTTAAGTCATCAAAATCACTTTTTTCTATATGTCCCATTTTCCCTTTTTAAAATAAATTTTAAATTATAAACACATATATGTCTATTCATTGATTCAACTGTCAACCACAATTTTATTTGAATTGAAAAACTTCATTTATTGTGTCAAATATTGCTATTTGACAAAACTGCAATTAATTGCGATTAATTAATTACAAAGCCTGTAATTAGATTAAATTTTTTAATCACGTCCACCACTAATATATATATATATATATATATATATATATATATATATATATATATATATATATATATATATACACACCATACATATATATATATACAATAAAAAATATATATATACACATATACAATTTCTGCTATAGAACCTATAGAAAAAAAAATATATATATATATATGATTTAGAAATAAAAAAATTAGCAAAATATGAATCCTTTTTTAATTTTTTGTTTAATTTTTGAGTTTCTATATATATTTATATACACATTATTATTATTGTTATTATATTTTTAGTTTTATTGATTTCTCTTTTTTTCAATACTTGGGTCTTACAGGGTTAAATGCAGTTAATATACTGTTATTTGTTGCAAAATGTATTCACATGCAGCATGTAAGAGGTTAAAGACTTTCAATATTGTTAAAATTTCTATTCCAAATCTCACTTTTTGCTACCTATCTATTTGGGATGCAATTTTTAATGCAGTAACTGAATCAACCTCCCATGCACAACAAACATGCATTTCACACTAAATATTCCAAAGCAAATCTTTTCAGTTGCTTTGTCCAAACAGATTCCCATCTTTTCAAAGACATTTAGTCCTCAAGAGTAAATTACAAGAAAGATAAAAACTCACACGTCAAAGCTGCAATTAACAGCATGAAGCGAGTTGTTTGGAGAGCAGCCTCTGCCCTTTAAGAATCCCAAAGCAACATCAAATGCATTTTTTCAGATAGCAAGGGCTCGTTTTCATCTCAGTCCAATTAACAGCGGGGTCAGTCAGGGGCTATCGTCACTCTGGAACGGTGGATCTCAGACTCCTCCGTGTTGTGTTCCTCATCAGCCCTGTGGATCTCGGGTTCAAACAGCTTCAGTGTAAACATGAAGCTCAGCCACTCCCTGCAACAATCTCTGCTGCAGCCCCTGAACACATCACAGCTCCAGCCCCTGAACACATCACAGCTCCAGCCCCTGAACACATCACAGCTCCAGCCCAGGTCTGGGTTCACGCTCGCAGGACACAAATAAAATAATCCAACAAAAGCCCGGCTGTCCGTTTTCTATTGAAAGCAGAAGGGCTCATCTAAGAAGACAGTATCCTCAATCCAATTTAACTTACTAATCATGTTTTTAGGAGTCATTTAACAAATCTCAGGCACTGTAGAAAAATTATTTGAATATCAGAATTTATGTTTTGTTTTAGTGGCACATTGTCGATTAAAATAAAATAGTGAAACTTGGAATTTCAACTAATACATTCACACATCTTAAGAAGTGTCAATTGCTGCTTGTTTTCATAGGAATAATCGTACCTGCAACTTTTATCATTATGAAATATGATGAAAATGGTGAAAATGGTTGTTTTCTAAACCAAGATCAGAGTCCAAATAAAACAGGCTTCAAAAAAGGTTTTAAAAAATAATTAAAAATTAAAGTTCAATCCTCTCTCACCATAACAATAATTTTCGTACAGTCCCTAACTCTGTCCGTTAGTTTGCCTTTCTCTGCAATGCACTGCTTCAATTTTCCTCTGTTTCATGAAAATATCATTATTATTCATACACAAATTTTCCAAGTAAAATCAGCTATATGAAATTTCAGAAAATGTAGGGGTATATCATTAGAAAAATACCATTAATAGCACAGAATATGAAAATAATGCCCTGCTAGAAAGTTTTAAAAAAACTCCATTAACACGTTTGCACCCGTTACAAACTGAGTTACAGTCAATTTAAAAAGCCTGATGCAGACTTTCCCTTCCTCTCAGCACTTTCAGCTGCACCTCTACTGGGATCACGATCACTTTTTTTGGTAATGAAAACTTTTTTAAAAACTGCTTCAGGTCTGACAGACTCACTGTGCAGAAAGGAGACGAGCAGAGGCAGCAGCAGCATCTTCATAGAGCGTTCCGGGTCCGTCCTGAGGTCTGCGGGGGTCTCCTGAGTCTGGAGGATTTCGGTTTCAGTCCAAACTCTTCTGCAGATTCCTCAAGTGCGATCTGCAGCAGGCGCGCTCACGTAGCCCGGACAACTGACGGAGCGCGCACACGAGTCCAGGCAGAGACCACCGACCTGCAGACAGAAGCTCTCAGAGGAAACATGAGCCCGGTGGGTTTGACCTGCCTGCCCTGCTGGAGATCAGAGTCATCCTGCAATATTTAACATTACTGCACTTTAATTAGAGCTCTGTTCATTTAGAACTAATCCGGATGTTTTACCGGTTAAACAGCTTTAAAGGAGCAGTTCAGCTCATATAATGCATGAAGTGACTGACATGTTAGGAATGCATCACAATACTTGATTTTAGTTAAAGTGTGATGTCCCACCTGAAGTCACACACCTGAGTTAAATGCTCCACAGCTGGGCTTTGGAGTTCAGTTCCTCCTAATTTTGACCTCATGTACATTACATTCATATTACATCAGCAAACATTTGTGGTTTGAAGAGTTTATTTCTTTAGATGAATCTGATGGTTCTGTTTTGTTGTAGTCATAGTTAAGCTGGTAGTATTCGTGTGTGATCTCCTTCTGTCTAAAAATCATCTCTCACTACGTGCCTTATGCTCCCAGTCTCCAGTTTGTGAGGAGTTTCATCTGTTCAGTATATATTTTAATTAGTTATGGTAGCTTCAGTTTAGTTCACCTATTTTTGAACCCAGAACTTCATTACCTGTGTACCTTGTGATATTTTTTTCTTTTAGAATAATCATCTACCTCCTGCCTGCTGGTGTAAACATTATTAAATATGACATATTATAAATTAAACTGCTCAAGCATAAATAAAGAAGTGCCTCTATCTCAACCAGCTACAGCAATAAAACACAGTAACATTAATGTGTCACTTTGCCAGTAATACTTACTGAAGTATCTGAATAAAGGATGGAAATCACAAAGGTTAGAGTTGTGTTTTCCACATGTCCACAGCAATGAGTGTAATCAGAGGTGCAGAGATGAGACAGCTGCTGCTGAGCTACTGTGTCCTTGGCTATTAGGTTTCCCACCACCA